>NW_011887596.1:0-23070 GCF_000313485.1 Hansenula ciferrii | reverse complement strand
GCCATATATCGGTAATGGAGTTGGTAATAACATATTTAATGACATTTTTACATATGCGGATAATTCTAGAAGATTTGATACAATATTTTTTCTTTATTTAACAGATCTTCATAATATTAATTTAAACAAAATTATACAAAACTTTTTTTTTCTTTTTTCTTTTAAACTCTTAAATTCTTTTTAAAGATAAAAATCTTTATATATCACAATTTTAATAAATGAAACCTTTATCTAACAAAAGTATCAACCAATAAAGTGTCCTAATTTAATGCTTCAGCAAATTGAATCAAACGTTTAATACCAACTAACCAATTACCACCTTCATTACTATGATTAGTTAATAAATCAACATGAGTATTTAAAGCAGTTTGATAATCTTTTGAACTTAATGAATCAACTAAACTATTTAATTTATTAATAGTTGGTGATGTTAATAAATCTTCATTATTTAAATGATCAAACAAGATATTTAATCTTTTTTCTGTATCAATAACTTGTTTACCATATTTTTCTGGAACATTTGGTTTAATTAAATTAAATTGTTCATCTAATTTTTTATAAATATTTAATGATCCTTCTGGAATATGTGAGCGATCCCCTGATGGATATTTTGATTTTGGTGGTTCACTTTTAGGTGGAGCAATTGGTGGAGCTTGACTTGAAACTTGTGGAGGACCTTGGAATTGTTGTTGTTGTTGTTGAAGTTGAGCAGCAGCAGTTAAAGGAGGACCAACACTTGGTGGTGCAACAGGGAATGGTGATGATACTTGTGGAGTTGCATTGGCACTTGGGGCATATGGATTAGGTTTTGGTACTTGTGGTGGACCAGCAATTTGTGGAGGTGGTGCATAAGGACTTGGTGCAGATGGTGCTTGAATACCAGCACCGATTGGTGGAGGTGGAACAGCATATGGGTTAGCAGCAGGTGGACCAGAAGCAGGTGGTGGTGGAGCATATGGGTTTGATGGAGCTGGTGCAGTATTAGCACTTGGAGCATATGGATTTGATGGAGCAGCAGCAGCAGGTGGTGGAGGTGGAGCACCAGATTGATTATTTGATAAATTTGGACTGAAAACATTTGCAGGTTGTTGAGTTGGTGTATAACGAGTATTTGGTTGAGTTGGAGCAGGAGTTTCAACTTGTGCACTTGATTTTCTACTCTTGGAAACTGATCTTGGTGGAGGTGGGATACTTGGTGCATTAACAAATGATTGATTACGACTCAATGATGGTGGTTGAGGTGTACTAACATTTGGTTGTGGTAATTGAACAGGAGCAGCAACTGCAGCAGGAGCAGCAGGAGTTGAACGACGAGTTTGAGTTTGGAAAGTTGATGGTAAATCATTCCAACCTTCAGTTTCATTCTTTTTAGTTGGTGCTTTTGGTGGTGGTGGGATTGCTGAAGATGGATTACCAGGAGCAACATTAGCTGATAAATCATTTGGTCTATATGGATTAAATCCTGAAGCTGATGGAGTTGGTACAGCTGGTTTATAAGGATTTGAGGCAATTGAAGCAGCAGCAGTTGTAGCAGCACTACCAAGAGCAACAGGACCAGGAGCACCAACAGCTGGTCTATATGGATTTGAAGATGGTGTACTTAAATTTGGTTGAGCAAATGGTGCATATGGTGATTGATTAACTGGAGCTGGAACATTTGGAACTGGTAAACCATAAGCTGAAGTAGCAGCATTTGGAATATTAGGTTGTTGAGCAACATATGGATTATTTGGAGCTAAACGTGATGTTCTTGTATTTGTAGTAGTAGTTGTCGCACGAGAACCAATACCTGAAGCTTTAGCAATACGTTCTTTTTCTAATTTAACAGCTGGAATATCATTTGATAATAAATTTAAAAATTTATTAGCTAATTCAAATTGACCTGATGATGAAATAATACTGGTATATTCCAAGATTGTTGACAATAATGATTCATTATTAGTTACTGGAGCATCTAATTTTAAATTTGATCTATAAGCACTGAATTTTTCAACAAATTCATTTAAAACTTGGAAATGAGCATCATATGGAGATTTCTTGGAGTTTGATAAAATTTTTGATTCTAAAGTTTTCAATTCACTAACCCAAATTTCTGCAACTTTATCTAAAGCAGATGCAGAGATATATGTCTTAATAGCATCGTTACGATTTTTGATTGGATCAGATTTATAAATACGATCACCTAATTTTATAAATTGTTTTTTCAAAACTTCATCATTACCTTGTGAATAATTTTTGATTGAATTGGCAATTTCTTTCCAATTTGAAACATTACCATTTTCAACAAGATCATTAATATTATTTGATGAAACACTGTATAATAAACGAGCAATTGGAGTTTGTGAAGCGTATTTATTGAAATAAGCATTTTTTACTTTATTTTTCAAATCATCAGAACCATTCAATGCAATGATTAAAGCTTCGATTAATTGATCATTTGATAATGAAATATCAATAGCTTTTGATAAATTTTTGGATAATAATGCATCTGATAATTTTTTTAAATTTGAATCTTGATCAATTAAATTAAATTCACCAGATGGTAAATATTCATTTGATGGTTTTGATTCACCCAAATTTTGGAAAAAATCTTCATCATTTGATGCATCTTTTGTAGCATCACCATTTGTTCTGGATTCTGTTGTTGTTTCATCATCTGAAATGTTTAATGAAATGAATTTATCAAATACATTACTTTGACCATCTAATTCATTTAATAATTCCCAATCAGATTTATTTATATCATCAAAAGATTTAGATAAATTTTCATCAATTAAAGATTTAAAGTCTCCAGATTCTAATGCAGTCTTCAATGAATCATTATCTTTAAACCCATCAGGTTTAAATTTTGTAATTTTAACTTCAGATGATTTTTCACCAGTTTTAGATAATGAAACTACTTTACCACCAAATCCAAAACTAACAGCACTTGGACTACCATACCAATTTGGAGCTTGTTTAATAAAATATTCAGGTTGTTGAGTATCAGTATCAGAAATTTGATTCCAAAAATCATTTTCATTAGTTGAATTAATTCTTTTGGATACTGGAGGTGAAGTATCTTGTAAAGTTTGTACAACAATTTTTTTATCAAAACTTGCACTTGCGAAAATATCTGGTGATTCTGGGGCAAATCTTGTTTTGAAAACCCAATTTGCAGTAGTTGGATATTGAGCTAATTTATCACCGGTAATTGGATTCCATAAGATTGTAGTATTATCTTTACCACTTGATAAAAGGAAATTTGGATCTTTCTTATTCCAATCAACAGATAAAATTCCCTTCTTGTGACCTGATAATATACGTTCTGGAGCATTTGAATTTCTTAAATCCCAAGTTAATAATAATGGAGCACCATCACTTTCAGAAGCTGTAATTAATTTTGTGCTTTGAGTTGGATGCCATGAAACAACAGATAAATTTGCTTTGGAACCTGAATTTTCAGTATAAGATAAATGTAAAACTTCTTTTTTAGCTTTTAAATCCCAAATGGAAGTATAACCAGCACTACCAGCAGATGCAAAGATATGACTAACCGAATTATTCCATGAAACAGATTGTACTGTGTCCATTGGTGTCATTGCAGTACCTGGAATGAAAGGACTTAAATTTGTAATTTTATTTGTATCCCAAATGAAAATTTCACTATTAGCACCACCAGAAGCCAAAATATTATTTTGAATAGGATTAAATTGCAAAGATTTAATTTGACCTGAATGTTTTTCACCTTTTGCAATTGAAGTAACATTATTTTGACTTTGAAGATTTTCAGTATTCCAAAATTGAATATTACCATTTTCTAAAGCACCAGCTAATAAATTGTTTGATTTTGACCAATCTAAATCATGAAATTTTGCATCAGCATCAACTTGTAATTTAGGTGTTTTGTTATCCAAATCATAGAATGAAAGTATTGATTTTGAAGAGAAATCATCATCAATTACACCAGCAGCAGTACCGGTAGCTAAAGTTGGTAAAGAATCATTTGACCAGGCAAAAGTAGCCGTGCTATGTATATCATTAATCTTGACCATTGTTGAGATCTGTTCAGTGTACTATTAGAACAACAAGATCTGATTCAATTGATGGTTGAAGATGATATGAGGTTGTCTTTGTTGTTCTTTGTTTGTTGATTTTGTTTACGCCAGATCACAATTTTGAATGAAATGGACAAAATTCGAAAATGGGAAATACGTGTCGGGGAGAATCGGGGGTAAATTAGTCGGAATAGCTTTATGATTATGTAATATTTCAGACGTATAAACTAT
Organism: Hansenula ciferrii; assembly: GCF_000313485.1. Classification (NCBI taxonomy): domain Eukaryota; kingdom Fungi; phylum Ascomycota; class Saccharomycetes; order Phaffomycetales; family Wickerhamomycetaceae; genus Hansenula; species Hansenula ciferrii. The sequence continues at coordinate 18,802 of NW_011887596.1, read as the reverse complement.
TTTGACTTTTATGAGAGAAATTTAATTAAAAGAGAAGTTGAATTTTTTACGAAATTCATATAAGTAGTTGTAATATATGAAACTTATAAGGTAATCATTATATATTCACAGTATACATCCATGAGTATGCAACCAGTGAAAGAATCAGAGCGAGAAAAGCATTCAAGTGGATCAAATAATAATAATGGTATCAATAATACCCACAATAATTATTGGACAAAAAGTCAGAAAAAATTAATTGATAAATATCAGAATCAAATGAATTATAGACTTATTCCATTAATCCCAACACCCGAACAGTCAACTGTTAAGATGCCATTGATAACTTGTCCAGATGTATTATCAGATATAGAAGCCAGAGTAAGCATACCATTTTTAGATATAAAGCCAAAACCATCAACTTTGAGATCATATCCTGAGAATCCATGGTCAATAACTTCAAATTGGAAATTAAAATCTGCCTCAGAAAAGTATAGAATGCCTGTTAAAGTGTTTCCATTTATGTTTTTTAAAGAGAGATCAAACCCTTTAAATTTAAACAATCTTCATGATCATTTCTATAGTTCATTTTTTTATTTTAGACCAGCTATAAACAAATCAATTAAATCAGACTCAGATTTAAGACAATATTTGATTGATTCTTTGACAAATATCCTACTTGATTATTATGTGAAAAAGGACGCATTGGAAACTTCAAATAAAACCCCAAATATACCAGCCGTTAATGCTGATCATGACCCAGATCATCATAGTTATTATAAATTCAGAGAAAGTGAAGAACCTATACTCTCCCATAAAAGATTTTTGAAAGATTATCAGCAAAAAGTGAAATTATGTTTAGCATATAGACCCAATAGTCAACCATTGGTGCCTTTGTTGGAAAATTTGATCAACGTATTAACATTTGGTGGAGAGTTAAAAGAAGTTGATGGATTTATTAATTTTTTTGAAAGTGAAACTCATACAGCCATATCTATAACGAGAAAACAAATCACAGATGAAAAGGATAATATAGATAACATGAATTTAAAGCATTCAAAATTTCTCAATGAAAAAATTCTTTATTTGTCTAATAGTACAATCAAATTTGGTGTTGAACACATTTATTCAAAAGCACATATCAATTTCATTCCTGGTATATCAACTTATGATTTAGTTGATCCTCCACCACCGTCTTATCAAGAATCATTGCATTTCGATGAACAAAATTTTTTAAATGATGATAATATTGAAGACACTGACGCATATTATAACGTTAAAAATACGTGAAGTTTTTATTTTTTCTCATTCGATCTCAAAATCTTAATCCCATAGAAATTGAATTCTTCTGCAGGATCATTAAATTTCAAGGTTTATATATGAATGAAATCAAAGATTTCAGTTGCTCGCTTCGCTCACAAAGTAGGGTATAGGTTTAATTCTTAATCCTAATGGTGGTAAAAATGATCGCGATTTCTCAGCTTCTCAGCAAATAAGATGTAGAGGGATCAAAATAATTAATTAGTACAATAGTACAAAACAATAACTTCTATTCATATCAATATTCTTGTAATTATTCAAGGGTCAGTATCATGATGTACTAATTTATCAATACTTACCAAATTACTGTATATTAAAGTCGTTCAAACTCCGACGAATCATTTGGAAACTAATTCATTAACAGGAATCGAAGAACCCATGATCAATTTAGAATTAAAGGAAAATAAATCAAGATATTCAACTTTTCTCATCATATAAAGTACACATGGTGTGAATGGGAAGATCGAATTAAAGGTTCACGGCACATTTACTTGAGTAAGAACAAATTCAATAAGACAAACTCATGTTTCTCAATTTTCCATGAAGAGGTACCAAATATCAACGTATTCGATGTTAAAGAAGAGAATACTAAACAGTCATCAGTGTCAACCAACACCTTTCACACAATTTCAAAAAAATCTGTCGATCATCGTTCTATTCTGAATTGGATGGAACACCTTGAAGGATGAAGATAGAGCCAATTAAACAAACACAATATTCAAGAATATGTTTATAATCACACCAGTTAATATAATCACTTTAATAACACACCAAAAAATAATCATTTTTCAAAAATGCATATAACTCATATTTGAACCTGCAAAAGTAGAACAAAAACACCATTGTCTTTAGCTCTTCACCTAAATAGCCTAAAACAATAGCATGATCACTCTTATGTGATTCACACATAAGCTTCTTAGCGTTCATAAAGAACTCCAGTCAAGGTATAATTGATACACAGCTTTGTGATGAGCGCAAAAGGGGCCTGTGATTTATCAACAACAAACGTGACAGCACATTTAAAACCAACTCTATTTTTATTATCTAAACCCAGCTGCAATAGCTTTCCGTAAAATCGCTAACCGATGTATAACTTTCAATCAAAATAGGGCTTATGAACTTATTTCAAAGCTTATAATCCAATTTAACGATGATGATAACGCAAAAATTAAGGGATCAAATATTCACTGTAATTGACAAAACCACGATAACAATTGTTATTCAAACAGCAAAAGCTAGCAGACCAGATGTAAAATTACTTAAGTTATTTTAAGTATTCCTTTGAGCATTGAAGTTTAACTCACCTGAAGTTAAAAAAAAATACACCCTTGACCTGTTAATGTCCAAAAGGGCACATATTTAACTGAAACCGGAATCTTGAAGTCAATATAACGATAGGGCAACTTTCATAGAGGTAAAGTCATGGAGGTAGATCTCATATACTTCAAAACGATCTTATACCCATAGGCAGTCAGAACCGAAAAATCAAACTGATCTTCAACTTTTAAATTGGGTATCAGTCACCATATAACAATCCGCTATTGTAAGCCACGTAAGCGCTCCAAGCTTCAGCCAATACAATAACTTATCTAGCAACCTTCATGAGCGCCCTTAAAACATTTATCAAACACTCATGGCTTCAAATAAACAACCAAACCTTGGACTCAATAGCAAATGACCACATATGGCTGAGGTAGCATTGACCGAAAGCTGAAAGCCTAAAATATCTAACATTTCAAATATGAAGTAATACCGACTATATAATACAGTTTTGTATTCACCGCAATATAAAGTATAGGATATTCATACTTACCACATATGATTGATAGCTGAATAGCAAATAACACAATGAAGAGCAACTTTTCAACATTAAATCCAAGTCATGGTCAAGCCCACCATATATATATCTGCTGTATACCTGTCACAATAACCTGAGATGTGAACATGACATGAATAGAAGACCACCTGAAATATGAGTCCAGTGACTCGGTCAACATCTTAGCACTAACACAATTAATACCCATACTTCAAGTAAATATTTAGCCCCACATAATTCTACCAAGAGGTAAATAAGTAGGGACCATCTTCATTGGAATATACGAAGCCCCAAGTAATTAGTCTCCAAAGGTGATATTAGAGCGTGTAAATATCTCAAGTGGGAATTTAGTGAGGTATGGAAATGTGCGTACACCTGTAGAATGGTTAAGTTGACACAAAATGTAACGACCGGTATCTAAAAGACATAATCTGTAGCACAGTCCACACAACTCATACATCAATGACTGTAAAGCTTGATTAGTGAACAATTAACATTAACTTTCAACCATTTAACCACGATAAATTACCACTCATTTAGTTCAATGGCAAAGGACCAGACCTAAAGCGTAATTGACTGAAAGCTGAAACCTCAAAGCATACAACGTAATGACACAAACCTAATAAGGTTGACATCCTAGTAGTACGAATATCCACATGCAACTTTATCGGGTATCTGAGCTAGTTTTCCCTGTATGAGCTTCCACAGCTTATAGATCTTCTGTAAATAGAATGGTCTTAAGCACTAACAAATTAAAAAGTCCAAACCTTTTTTCTGAATGGCATTGTATCAAACTTTGAAGTGTATGATAACAACGCATACCAAATATGGGTGACATAAAATAACAAACAGCACAATATATCATAAGTTACAGTAAATCATACCAACGTCCAAAAGACACACATTTAACCGATAAAGGTCAACCAGCTTCACCAAAACAGCAGGTTTTTCATGTAAGCCGAAGACGAAGACAACATCACATTCTGGTAATATATCATCTGTATTTCCATCATTTATCAGATGCCAACAGGGACCAACTTTGAGTATGTTAAATGGTGCTTAACATATGGGATTCTTTCCCAATTACCAACAAACTAACTTATTCAAATCATTATGACCTTTCTCCTTTTAAGCTCAACCCTGTTTTTCTGAATGATTGACCCCCAGAATGGTGTAAAACTGAAAAGGACCTAAAACATCATCTAGGAGTATACTTTGATATGATACACACAGACCAAACCTAAATGATAAATAAGACAATAAAGTGTTCCCAGCTTAACGGTTGTAGCATCAGTAGGTAAAGCGGTAACACCTCTGATGATTGAGTTGGAACTTGGAGGTTAGGAGACGTTAGAACGATGGTATAGAAAAACGAAATGTAAACAAAGAAGGACTATTAAAATTGAAAAAAAAACGAAATGTAAACAAAGAATTAAAAACATTAAAAAAGAAACTGAAAAGTAAACAAACCGACGAAAAGTAAACAAAAGATCGCTAATTGACCAATGAGAGGGCTGGAAAGGCCAAACTTCAAGACACTATATCTCGCCAGAAAGAAGAGCTACAAAGTTCTAAGTAGTGGGAAGTGAAGGGAGTCGTATACTGGCTATCTAATGGTCATAGTCGCGATTGTGTAGCGGCCAAACTGAAGGCTGTAGGATCATAGAATTAATAATATATATAATTAATTAATTAATTATAATAAATAAGTAGCTGACGTGAATTCCAAGATGGTGCGCTCGAATATTATTGATCCGCGCGCAGTGTAATTAGTTAACATAATGTATGTTCTAGCGTCATCTTTTGATTCTTTTATTTTCGCCAGACATGGTGTTACGGTAATCAAGAATTGAGGAAGACGGTTACAAGTTTCAACTACATTACAAGTTACAACTAATTACAAGTGACAACTTACTATAACTACTAGCTTTCAAAATATGTACGTACACTTGTTTCCTGGCGCTGTTGTATGCAGTAATTTGAGGTATGTTTCCCTGGTAACTATTCTTTCTAGGAAAAAAAGCCACTTGAATAGGTACGTAAAAAAAGAGTCGCCAAGGTAAAATTACCAATACATGATCAATCATCACACTGTAATTTACGATGAGCAGTTGATCGCCTGTACCTACGTGCATGAATAAAAAGCATACTCTAGATCGGCATCATAATTTATAAAATCTTAAGTCGATACTATATAATTGTTAATCACTATGGAATACTATAATTTTGGAAAAATTAGTACCGAGTTGAAATTTGGATGGATCACAAAACCAATTGTGCATGAATATTAATCACAAAACCAACTAAATTCAACAATGACAAGTAGTTGTATGAAATGAAAAAGAAGGTCATCTTATGACATTCCGTCAACATTTTGCGACATTATACTTGTAGACATTCATCTATAGTTTGAAATTACCAAAAGAAACCTAAAGGTATCATGACAGATTTACATTCCTCACGCACCAAATATGCTGCTGATCCAGAATCAGGTTTTCGTTTTGGAAGGTGGGTTCACAGAGATTCTGGAAGTCTGGATGAAGTCAGAAGTCAAAGACCAGTGGTTAGAAGAAACTGGCAAGTACGCTTTCAAGAATCAATCAAGTCTTCATTAAATAGTTGCAATCATAAGGTGCTGGTAATTACCCAAGAATACTACAATAAATCATTAGATGGTTTAAAGTTTTTGAAGCTGGAAGTCATTTATTTATTCAAAAAGGTAAAAAGTATTTCTGTTGAGATAAAGTTTAATTATAAGAGAAGGGAAGCTGGCCAAGAACATCCAGAAGATCAAGAAATTGGTGAAGAACCACCAATAGTTGAAGGTGAAGGTGCTGTTAATAATGTCCCAAAAAAATCGAGTTTAGAGGTTATGAATGAAATATTAAAAGATCAGAACAAAAAGAAGAGCTACAAGATTATAAGACTGTTGAATCAAATCTTGCTATTTATAGGTGCTGGTTTATTTATGTACAAAATAGACAATGAAGACATAGATTACATTTGGAATATAGTCTCATTAATTTTTGGTGTCTTTGGTCCTACAATAACAGAGTTTGATAAAGGTTTTCTCAATTTGATTATGTTATTCATATTTAGTACATTAAGTTCAATTAAAGGATGGGGACCTGATAAATGTGGTTACAACACAACTTTGTTTCTGATTCATCTTTTTATTAAATCTGCTTCACTGATTGGTATAACTCTTTTGTTTTCTTTCTTGATCAATTTTAAGCAAAATTCTTTATCATCATAATAAATTTCCAAAACTGTGACAATTCTTTTTCAATCAAAATTATATCTTATTTGATACACGCTTTTTATAACTTTTAATCTGAAATTAACAATGTAAAAATTGAATAGTAATGAAAACCAAACCTTTACTTATATCACGAGTTGATAACGATATTGCTGATGAGGACCGCACTGCAATAACACATGAATCAGAAGAAAAGTTAAAAGCTCTGGATTGATTCTCTAAAACATTTGGAGTCTGAAATTGATTAACTATGATCAGCTCAAACTGACAATGTATAATCAGGTGGCCCAGATAATAATTGTGGGACATTTAATTGGAAAGAAAATGGTTGGAAAACCATTGGACCTGCGAATTTTTTAATCATTTCATTAATAAATGGATAAAGACCTGGGTGTGATAAAACTTCCCAATTGAAAATAGATTCACCTAAAGTTTAGAAATAAAATCAAATTGAGGTTGTTTCATCATTTGAACATTAACAGTTTCAAATTGTGGAATTTTTGTGGTCATTCTAATTCTAACTCTTGCCCAAGCTTTAAATGCAACATTTTCCACAACAACTGGAATTGTAATACCGAAAAGTGTAGCTTTAACAACAACTCTTTGATTAACATAATTTTTCAATTGTTTAGCACTTGAATCTGCAGTAGCATGAGGAGTAAAAGAAAAAGACCAATCCATAACAACAACATCATCTTTTGGGATATCTAAAGTTTTAACAAAATCAATTCTTGGTGGTTTAATACCTGCAGTAAATTGATCAATCCAAATTGCTGAAACAAATGGTGGAATACCTTCATTTAAACTAAAATTGGATTAACATGTTCAGTAACAATTTGAGAAACTGAAGGTTCAAGATAAATCCAATGTTTATACAAAAATGTATTTAACCAATCCATAGTTTCATAATCATTTTCAACAGGTTTAATAGTAAATTCTCTTTGTAAACCGTCTCTAGCAACACCTCTATATTTTTTAATAGAAGCTCTATAATAAACAGATGCAGTAAGAGTAATAAAGAAGACTGGAGCAATTGAAAAATTGAATCTACCAACAATCCAAGATAATAAACCAGCACCAATTAATAAACCAACACTATGGAACCAATCACCATATAAATGATCAGGTAAATAACTATCTAAAAGAGTTGGTGTTGCTAAATCTGCCCAGTGGTGACATTGAAAGGTATGAGGAAGCGTTGCAAATGATTTGCTAGCTGTCACAAAAGTTAAACCAAGAAAAGGGGTACCTATAAAACAAAAAAAAGAGCACGAAATATTGTAATTTGTAAATTGTAAACAATCGTCTTTACTTAATTCCGGAACATTCCATTTCCTCGGAATATTATAAAAAACATAAGCACTGAGCAGGCAGCGATTAGATTGCATCTGGAAGAAGAAGCCGAATGCTAGCTTTCGAATGGTAATACTCTCGCCTCTTTACTGTTTATACTACAGGTGCTGTTAATTTTAAGTATACTACTATAAAGAATGGTTTTACTCTCACATCTCAGTCTCGAATCTTTGGTATCTACTGTTCAAACTATTGGCTATCATAGCTGCTTAATGCTTGATACATTAGAAATTTGGAAAATCCTAGTAACAATTGTGGCAAGTAACAATAAACATGATACTGCTTTTACTCAAACTATTTTGATTGAAAGGTTGTGGTGAACTAATTTTAATATTTTATCTCCTCATAAATTACAAATTAAGCCTTTGAGACCAGTCCTTTTATGATTAAAATAATGTTGATTTGAATGATGTTTGTGTTATAAATCTTATTGTGCTGAAATCAATCGCGATCTTTAAAATTTATACGAACCAAAGCTAATCCCGAACTCGTCTCGTTATTACAATACTACTCATTTCACTATTGTTATATTATATTATATTATTGTAGTAGTATAGTCTACTGTTATATTAAATTACATCACAATGTCAAATATAGATGATGAACCAGATGAATGGTGAGTATTATACTAGATCATACTATATTATCACATTACTAACAACATCAGGGATCAAAGAATAAATAAGACTGGATGTGCAGGTGGGTATTGATATCATTAGTATTATGATCACAGTATATACTAATAAATCACCAGATGAAAACTTGAAATTACAACTATGTCATGCTGATAAAGGTGATTGGAGACAATGTACTGAAGAAGTGGGTATTACCATATATATTACTACTACGTACAATACTAACATTCAGCAGATGAAAGCTTTTAAAGATTGTTGGGCCAAAAATCAAAATGATAAGAGAGTAAAGACTGTTAATAATGAGAATAAAGAGATATGATTATGGTATTATGATTATATGATTACTGAATAATGTCCTAATCCTGTAAATAAAAATGAACAAAAATGTACATAAATTACAATATAATGAAACTCAATAAAACATAACAAAACATAGCTAAACATGGACAAATACAACTGAACACATAGTTATTTAAATCATTGTAGCATTGTTCTTTCCTTTCTTTTCTTTCCCCTTTCCTTTCCTTGTTCAATATTTCACAATTCTAGAAATCTATGGAAAATTAAAATAATCTGTCAATTTTTTTTTGATCCCGAGATTGAATTTGATGGATTTTGATTTTATCTTCAAATATCCTCAACACTTGATATTCAATTGACCAACTATCAACAAGATAAATACACTTCAATTAACTCATAATGTCCACTGAATCACGTCCAAAAGTTTTCTTTGATATCTCAATTGGTGATGAACCAAAAGGTAGAGCTATTTTTGAACTTGTAAGTAACACACATTCATAACGGCATGGGATGAATTATGATTTACTAACAACAACAATAGTTCAATGATATTGTTCCAAAGACTGTGGAAAATTTCAGAGCTTTAACTACAGGTGAAAAAGGTACCACTGAATCAGGTATTGAATTATCATATAAAAATTCCACATTCCATCGTATAATTAAAAATTTTATGCTTCAAGGTGGTGATTTTACAAATCATAATGGTACTGGTGGTGTATCAATTTATGGTGAAAAATTTGAAGATGAAAATTTCAAATTAGTACATGATAAACCATTCTTATTATCAATGGCTAATGCTGGTCCAAATACAAATGGTTCACAATTTTTCATTACTACAGTACCAACACCTCATTTAAATGGTAAACATGTTGTTTTCGGTAGATTATTACAAGGGAAATCATTAATTAGAGCTATGGAAAGAACTGAAACGGATTCTGGTGATAAACCTTTGTCTCCTGTGAAGATTACAGATTGTGGTGAATTACCATCTGATTATGTTATTGAACCTGCTGCACCAAAACAAGATGATGGTACTGGTGATATTTATGAAGAAATCTTGGCTGATAATGATAATATTGATGTTGAAGATTCTAAAAGTGTTTTCAAAGCTATAAATCACTTGAAAGAAATTGGTACCACTTTATTTAAATCAAAAGATTTTGAAAAATCATTTGAAAAATATTCAAAAGCTTTAAGTTATTTAGATGATTATTTCCCAGAAGATTTATCCTCTGAAGATATAGAAGCTTTAAACAATTTGAAAATTTCAGTCAATTTAAATGTTGCATTATTAGGTTTAAAAGTTAAGAATTTCAATAAAACTATTAAATCTTCAACAAATGTTTTGGAATTATTGGAATCTGAATCTAAAAATGATGAAAAATCTCAAACCAAGGCATTATATCGTCGTGGTGTTGCTTATTTAAACCTCAAAAATGAAGAATCAGCTTTAACAGATCTTGAAGAAGCTTTAAAAATTTCTCCAAATGATGGTGCTATTATTAATTCAATTAATGATGTTAAAAAAATTGAAAAAGAACGTATTGCTAAAGAGAAAAAAGCATTCAGTAAGATGTTCAAATAAGGGTACTAGTGTATAACAATACAACAGTATAATAATATAGCTGAATAACGTGAATAGTTGTAGTTTAATTGATCATTATCATTAGTTTATACCATCAATATTCCGGGTAACACATCTGAAAATATTAAATATTACATAATCATATCTTCGCGAATTGTTTTTTATCAATGTTTTGAAAATTCGTGGAAAATTGTGAAAAAATGACGAAAATTGAAAAATAAAATCAACGGGGGCAAAATAAACATATAGAAATCAATAAACTAAACCAAAACAAACCAAAAAATATCATCAATTTAAATCATAAAACTGATACTATTTCAAATTTTAAAGAACAAGGGTTTATCAAGAGGAACTTTTTGATTGATTGAACTTATTATCGTTATCATTTGGATAGGAGTTTATATTGGTTTTATTGTCAACAAACAAAAGTTTATTAGATTATAATTGCACTCATTCAATTGACGTTGCTGATTATTTAAAGTTCCTATATATATCATTAGGAATACTGCTTGTTGTACAGTTTGAAAGAGGTTCAAAAAGAGACATATTTCTTTGAGATTTTCTGATATTGGTGAAATTTTCTGATTGTTTTTATTTTTGCATTTTAAATTATAAAGAAATTTATTAAATAAAAGTACTGGATACTATTTAATTTATCATATATCGTCACTATCAAACAAAAAAAGTTATTAAAGTTCATTTTTCATATACATATAATTCAAAAAATCAAAAAAATACAAAAAAAACAAAACAAAACATTTTAAAAAAAAATATTATTTCTATTTCAATTAGATTCTTATACAACAACAACTACACATAATCATGGTTCAGTTTCCTTATTCAAGTGCGCCTTTGCGTACAGTGAAAGAAGTAGGTTTTAATCTCCACATAAAATCATAATAGTTTTTTTAAAGACAAGTTTTATTAACAAGTTATTTTAGGTCCAATTTGGTCTTTTATCTCCAGATGAAATTGTAAGTTTTTCATTCCAAAAGATTTGGAAAAAAAAAAGAGTACTAACTTATTTATTTAGCGTGCTATTTCAGTTGCTAAAATTGAATTCCCAGAAACCATGGATGAACAAAATAAACCAAGAGTTGGTGGGTTAAATGATCCAAGATTAGGTTCAATTGATAGAAATTTTAAATGTCAAACCTGTGGTGAAGGTATGAATGAATGTCCTGGTCATTTTGGTCATATTGAATTAGCTAAACCTGTTTTCCATATTGGGTTTATTAGTAAAATTAAAAAAGTTTGTGAATGTGTTTGTATGCATTGTGGTAAACTTTTATTAGATGAAACAAATGAATTATTCAAACAAGCTATAAGGATTAAAGACCCAAAAAAGAGATTTAATGCTGTATGGAACTTATCCAAAACTAAAATGATTTGTGAACCAAATTATCCAGTTGAAGATGAATCTGGTCAATCAGTTTCAAGAGGTGGATGTGGTAATTCTCAACCAACTGTTCGTCGTGACGGGTTAAAATTATGGGGGACTTGGAGAAAAGGTAAAGATCTTGAAGATAATGAACAACCTGAAAGACGTTTACTTACTGCAAGTGAAATTTTAACAGTTTTCAAACATATAAGTCCAGAAGATTGTCGTAAATTAGGATTTCATGAAGATTATGCACGTCCTGAATGGTTAATTCTATCAGTTTTACCAGTTCCACCACCACCTGTTAGACCATCAATTTCTTTTAATGATACACAAAGAGGTGAAGATGATTTAACTTATAAATTATCTGATATTATGAAGGCTAATATTAATGTTCAAAAATTAGAAATGGATGGTTCTCCACAACATGTTATTAATGAGTTTGAATCTTTATTACAATTTCATGTTGCCACTTATATGGATAATGATATTGCAGGTCAACCACAAGCTTTACAAAAATCTGGTCGTCCTATTAAATCTATTCGTGCTCGTCTAAAAGGTAAAGAAGGTCGTATTAGAGGTAATTTAATGGGTAAACGTGTTGATTTTTCAGCTCGTACAGTTATTTCTGGTGATCCAAATTTAGAATTAGATCAAGTTGGTGTTCCAAAGAGTATTGCTCGTACTTTAACTTACCCAGAAACTGTTACTCCATATAACATTCATAAATTAACAGAATTAGTTCGTAATGGTCCAAATGAACATCCAGGTGCTAAATATGTTATCCGTGATACAGGTGATCGTATTGATTTAAGATATAACAAACGTGCTGGTGATATTGTACTACAATATGGTTGGAAAGTTGAACGTCATTTAATGGATAATGATCCTGTTCTTTTCAATCGTCAACCTTCATTACATAAAATGTCCATGATGGCACATCGTGTTAAAGTTATGCCTTACTCAACTTTTAGATTAAATTTATCAGTTACTTCACCTTATAATGCGGATTTCGATGGTGATGAAATGAATTTACACGTTCCACAATCTGAAGAAACAAGAGCTGAATTAATGAATATTGCTGCAGTTCCTTTACAAATTGTCTCTCCACAATCCAATAAACCATGTATGGGTATTGTTCAAGATACTTTAGCAGGTGTTAGAAAAATGACTTTACGTGATAGTTTTATAGATTATGATCAAATGATGAATATTTTATATTGGATTCCTGGTTGGAATGGTGTTGTCCCTCAACCAACAATTTTAAAACCAAAACCTTTATGGACTGGTAAACAAATGTTATCAATGGCTATTCCAAAAGGTATTCACATGCAAAGATATGATGAAGGTACAACTTTATTAAGTCCTAATGATAACGGTATGATGGTTGTTGATGGACAAATCATGTTTGGTGTTGTCGATAAAAAAACTGTTGGTGCAACTAATGGTGGGTTGATTCATACAGTCATGAGAGAAAAAGGACCAAAAGTTTGTTCTGAATTATTTGGTTCTTTACAAAAAGTTGTTAATTTCTGGTTCTTACATAATGGTTTCTCAATTGGTATTGGTGATACAATTGCAGATGCTTCAACAATGAAGGAAATTACAGATGCTATTGCCTTGGCTAAAGAAAAGGTTGATGATGTCACATTAGAAGCTCAACAAAATAAATTAACTGCTAAACATGGTATGACATTAAGAGAATCTTTCGAAGATAATGTTATTCGTTATTTAAACGAAGCTCGTGATAAAGCTGGTCGTTCTGCAGAAGTTAATTTAAAATCATTAAATAATGTTAAACAAATGGTTAGTGCAGGTTCTAAAGGTTCTTTCATTAATATTGCTCAAATGTCTGCTTGTGTTGGTCAACAATCTGTTGAAGGTAAACGTATTGCTTTCGGTTTTGCTGATAGAACTTTACCTCATTTTGCCAAAGATGATTACTCCCCAGAATCTAAAGGTTTTGTTGAAAACTCTTATTTAAGAGGTTTAACTCCACAAGAATTTTATTTCCACGCTATGGGTGGTCGTGAAGGTTTAATTGATACTGCTGTTAAAACTGCTGAAACTGGTTATATTCAACGTCGTCTTGTTAAAGCCTTGGAAGATATTATGGTTCATTATGATGGTACTACAAGAAATTCATTGGGTAATATTATTCAATTCATCTATGGTGAAGATGGTCTTGATGCTTGTCATGTTGAAAAACAAACCATTGATACCATTCCAGGTGAACATGCTGCATTTGAAAAACGTTACCATGTTGATTTAATGAGTCCAAAAACTTCTATTAAACCATCATTATTAGAATCTGGTAAAGAAATCATTGGTAATACTGAAATTCAAGAAGTATTGGATACTGAATATAAACAATTAGTTGAAGATCGTCAATTCTTGAGAAAAGTTTTCATTGATGGTGAACATAACTGGCCATTACCAGTTAATATCCGTCGTATTATTCAAAATGCTCAACAAATTTTCCATATTGATCCTTCAAAAGCTAGTGACCTTACTTTGGATGAAATCGTTAGAGAAGTTCAAAGATTATGTTCTAAACTTTTGGTTTTACGTGGTGATAATAGATTAGTTTCAGAAGCCCAACAAAATGCCACTGCATTATTCCAATGTTTAGTTCGTTCACGTTTAACAACTCGTCGTGTTATTGAAGAATATCGTCTTACCTCTGTTGCTTTCTACTGGGTCACAGCTCAAATTGAATCACAATTTCAAAGATCTGTTGTTCATCCTGGTGAAATGGTTGGTGTTGTTGCTGCTCAATCCATTGGTGAACCAGCTACTCAAATGACATTGAATACTTTCCATTTTGCGGGTGTTGCTTCTAAAAAGGTTACTTCAGGTGTTCCTCGTTTAAAAGAAATTTTAAATGTTGCTAAGAATATGAAGACACCATCTTTGACTGTTTACTTAGATCCTGAATATGCAGCTGATCAAGAAAGAGCTAAAGAAATTAGATCTGCTATTGAACATACTACTTTGAAGAGTGTTACCATTGCTACTGAAATTTACTATGATCCAGAACCTCGTTCTACAGTTATTGAAGAAGATGAGGAAATGGTTAACTTACATTTCGAAATTCCAGATGAAGAAATTGAAGCGTCTATTGATAAACAATCACCATGGTTATTACGTATTGAACTTGATCGTACACAAATGAATGATAAAGATTTAACAATGGCTGAAGTTGGTGAAAAGATCAAAGAAACTTTTGGTGATGATTTATTCATTATCTGGTCTGAAGATAACGCTGAAAAACTTATTATCCGTTGTCGTGTTGTTCGTGATCCTAAATCTATGGATGAAGATTCAGAAGCTGAAGAAGATCAAATGTTGAAACGTATTGAATCAAATATGCTGGAAGCCATTACATTACGTGGTGTTCCAGATATTACTCGTGTTGTTATGATGAAATATGATAGAAAATTACCTGATGAAACTGGTAAATATGCTAAAGTTCCTGAATGGGTTCTTGAAACAGATGGTGTTAATCTTGCTGAAGTTATGTGTGTTCCAGGTGTTGATGCTTCTCGTATCTACACTAACTCCTTCATTGATATTTTGACTGTTCTTGGTATTGAAGCTGGTCGTGCTTCATTATACAAAGAAGTTTACAACGTTATTGCTTCTGATGGTTCTTATGTTAACTACCGTCATATGGCTTTATTAGTTGATGTTATGACTTCACGTGGTCATTTAATGGCTGTTACACGTCATGGTATTAACAGAAATGATACTGGTGCTTTAATGCGTTGTTCTTTCGAAGAAACTGTTGAAATCTTACTTGAAGCAGGTGCTGCTGCTGAACTAGATGATTGTCGTGGTGTTTCTGAAAATGTTATTTTGGGTCAATTAGCCCCAGTTGGTACTGGTGCTTTTGATGTTATGGTTGATGATTCTGCATTGAAAGATATTCCTGTTTCTGCTGTTACTGATGAATTCCAACCAGAAGAAGAAGCAAACGACGGTGGTGCTACTTCTTATGATTCTTCTACTCCTCAACACAGTTCAGAAATTGAAGCAGATGATGTTGTTTTCTCACCTTTGATTGAAGCTGGTACTGGTGGTAATGCCAATGGTGGTGGTTTCACAGAATACGGTGGTAGTGGTGGTTTAACAGATTATGGTGGATATGCCCCAACATCTCCAGGTGCAGCTTTGAATCCAACATCTCCTTATGGTTATGCTCCAACATCACCAACTGGATTTGCTGCTTCACCAGCCTATGCTCCAACATCACCTTCTTATTCACCAACCTCACCATCATACAGTCCAACCTCACCATCATACTCACCTACATCCCCATCATACAGTCCAACATCACCATCATACTCACCTACTTCACCATCATATTCACCAACCTCACCATCTTATAGTCCAACATCACCATCATACTCACCTACATCACCATCATACAGTCCAACATCACCATCATATAGTCCAACTTCACCATCATACTCACCTACATCCCCATCATACTCACCTACATCCCCATCATACTCACCAACATCTCCATCATACAGTCCAACATCACCATCTTATTCTCCAACTTCACCATCTTATAGTCCAACATCTCCATCATACTCACCTACATCCCCATCATACAGTCCAACATCTCCATCATACTCACCTACATCACCATCATATTCACCAACTTCACCACAATATAGTCCAACTTCACCACAATATTCTCCAGGCTCACCATCATATTCACCAAAAGAACCTGAAGAAGAAAAGAAATGAGAAGGCTATTGAAAAGTTGTACTTGTATTATGTGATTATAATTTTAATAATGAAAAAAATTATCAGTTACCTGTGTAAATTAATAAACTATGTATAACATATAAATAAAATAAATAAAGGGTTTGTAATAAGGTTTACATCGTAAGTACTATATGAAATTGATTTCTGTGGTTATATGTGGTTCAGTTTGACGAGTTAAAAAAGCTATCTACCCCATACTTTAGACCTGACCAGAACCAGATCCAGCATTCTTGTAGACCGGAAATTAAGTCAATCGAATACGTTATTCTTGAAAAGAGGGATTTGGTCATATAAACAGTACTGGATCTATATATCAATCTACAGTGGGCATTGATTAATTATAATGATATATTAATCAGCCATATATAATAATATATATAAATATAATAGAAGATCAACTTCAACAGCTAGTCAAATACTGGAGCTTTAAATTTGGAAAATGATATATATTAATGATCAATTCATTATGATTTAATTTTTTGGAATAACTTATTGTAAGTTAGCTTTAATTTTGATTGGAACGACTTCCTTATAAACGTTTGGTGCATGTGGAGCAACAATACCAATTTGGTATGATTCTTCAGAGTAGTTGTATGGATCATTAGTACCTTTAACAGCAAAGAATGAGTCTGAACCGTTACCAGTTAAATAACCGTTATCAACAGCCCATTTGGTGTTATCTTGGGTTGGAGAAGTTTGTAAACTTTGGAAATTACCACCTTGTTGAATTCCAAAGAATTCTTCATATGATTGATTACCACCAATTTCAACAGTTTTTGAAATGACACCAGTTTTGGTATCGAAACCGAAAGCTTCTGAAGCTTCACCAGCAAAGAAGTAGTTGATAGCAGCGCCTTCATGGATTGATGATAAACCTTTGTTGTTAACATCTTGGTTTGGAGATTCAATGGTGAATTTGACGGTGCTGTTTTGGATGGCAGCAGCGGTAGCACCAGTTAAAGCGACAGCAGTAGCTAATAAAGTTGAGAATTGCATTTTTGTTGTTAGAATTGTATGATTCAATTGATGATGATTGAAAAGTAGGATGTGAATTAATACAAGAAGGGAACTCAAGACATATTTATACTAATTCTCATTGATATAAATAGCACTATACTCAATTGTAATTGCTCTTCTAACTTCTGATGATAAACATGGTTATTGTTGATCTGTTTACCCTTCGAGAAGCACAACTCACCTTTCCAAAGTTCAAATGACGTTCTTTATGTATAGCGAAGTACTCCTGTTGGGTATTGAAAGGGACATCTGTGGAATTTTGTAACTTGGAATCTCGATCGAGGTACAAAATAATAATAAAAGGGCTCAATCTTGGTAATAGTATGGCGGTTTCCATCGGGCTTATATGTTGAACATTTTCCTGGAACAACTCTTGCTTCTTGATGATTCTTGAGTCGGACTTGGTTCTTTTGATTTGTTCTTTCTTGAACATAGATACTAAATATACCCTACTTAGTAAGTAGTAATTGCTTGAACTTAATCTGTATTTTTAGAACATTTAGGATTGTCGATCTCAGATTCATAGAACGATTTACAACGGCACAACAAAATCGAAAATATCCGGAAAATAAAGATTCGATCGTTTCAATGATTTAACCACGGATATTTAAAATTCAAGATGTATCATATAACCAGGATCGAGCTTTGTCATCATCGATATGAAAAATCCAACAAACTTCTCGAAAGTTCAATATAACAGTTAAAAGTAGGAAGATGGTATACGATTTTGACGTAAATTGGAACGTGGCTTTAGTGTTTTAGTACTACTGCCATTCATTCCTAATTCATTCAGTAGAAACTCAACGAAGTAATAGGAAAACTTGTTGAACTTGTGAATGTTGAGTTTATATTTAGAAATGTAGATCAATTACTGAAGTCTTGAGCTATATCATTCATTCATAGGTTTGATCCCAATAATCATACTATTTCATATGGTTATATGTATGTTTACATATTTTAAGGCATTTGATATCTGATAACAAGAACAAGACTGTCCATGTTGAGTTTGCTGAGCAACATACAATTGTGTTGAATCAAAATGTAAATTTGAATTAATTGATCTATTTATATCGTTTATACTCATCATCCTTTTCATTAATTTGTACTTTTTTTAGAAATCAATCCTCTAAACATATCAAATGAATTACCATCTGGTTGTAATTGAAATTTGCTTCCTGTTGATCTATTATCACGATCGACTTCTTCAGCAATTAACATCCCCCAGTCTTGAGTTATACCAGTAAGTTTTGTTCTTGCATTATTATGATCAGATAAATGAACAATTTGATTACTATGTAACCAATGTTTATAATAAATTGGTAATAAGCTTCCAAATCCTTCATTTTTAAATGTTTTGAAAAATTTATCCATATGATAC
>NW_011887595.1:0-1145 GCF_000313485.1 Hansenula ciferrii | reverse complement strand
GTAACCCAACTTTCAGGTCTTACTTTTACCCAATTTTCGGTCTATAGGTCCACTGTTTTAGCTCCATCGGTCTACCTTTTAACGGTGTCCAGTCTATATACGCCTCTGATGTATTCTCTACTTGTTAGCTCTGTCAGTGTATCCGATCTATATATTAGTTGCACCTCTTTCAGTGTATACGATGTATGCTGTATGTTACTTGTATCTCCGTCCGTCAGTGTGTACTTTGGTGCTTTTGTGAAACAAAGTATTTATATTCATTGTCAGTGTATACAATCTATGTTACTCGTAGCTCTGTCAGTGTATACCTTGGTGCTTTCCTTTTCGTAGACAAATTTATCGATATTCATCCCACCTCAAAACAGTGGCTCTATCCCTGGGTGTGTTCCTTGACCTTGGTTCGCTCGATATATTTTGTCTTTGACTGCTTCTCAAGGGAGCTTCGTGTATTCCTACTCTTGTGTATCCTCAACGGCTGTGTATAACGCTCTTCTTTGAAGTGTAGCGGTGTATGCCAAACTTCCACTGGGTATCTAGTTTTTTCCTCTTCGCGAATCTTTTTACATCAAGATCAGTTTTTGTTTTGATTGATAATTGTCTGGGTGGGTCTTTTATTGTTGTGTTCCCGGGGTTACCTTAAGATTGCAGCTTGTGTGGTCAAATGGCGTGACGGTCCTGTGGTCAATATCCATGGTTGGTCTTGGGGTGTCGGTTTTTTTAATTACGACCATCATTGGATCTATCCAGGCGTTTCATGAATTCCAATTTCGGCAAAGTTTACTGTTTGATAACTTCCTAAAGTAGAATAAGAATAACAGCGGTGGTCAATATAGACACAAATTTCCATATCAAACACAGGATCCACTTTGGAAATGAAAGGATATTGCCAGCATCACTTGAAGTGGTCTTGGGGATCCATGGGTATCCAAAAAATGCGTCTTTTGGCATCATTATTAGGCTCATTCGATAGCCTGAAGGTTTCTGATTCGATCCATCGGGCTAGAATCCTTTCAAAGCCACTAGTTCTTGTGTTAGAACTGTTTAAAGATTTTTGAAATTCTACAATTAGCCAATTGAATTAGCCGAAAAATCATCCAGATATGGTATTTTGGGTAGTAATAAAAAAAACAAAACCATCAACAATA
>NW_011887594.1:0-12738 GCF_000313485.1 Hansenula ciferrii | reverse complement strand
TGCTGCTGTTAAATTAGATCAACCTGATTATTTTCAAAATGAACAAAATGGTGATGACTTGGAAAGTAAGCTCTTGAAAACTCAAGGTGTCAAAGGTAAATGTTTTGTCATATGTTTCAGTCCAAAGCATCATTTAACTTTACCTTTAATGAGTGTTCAAGAAATTGTTGGTGTTGTTAATGCTTGGGAAAAATTATATTCTGATTTAAAACAAGATGTATTAGAAAATGGTGCACCATATAAATATGTTCAAATTTTTGAAAATAAAGGTAGTGCTATGGGTTGTTCGAATCCTCATCCTCATGGTCAAGCATGGGCTTTAGATACAATTCCAACTGAAGTTGATCATTTATTTAAAAACTTATTGAAATATTATAAACAAAATGGATCTCATTTATTAGATGATTATGTTAAATTAGAACAAAGAAAGCAGGAAAGAATAGTTCTTGAAAATGAAACATTTATTGTTGTTGTTCCATATTGGGCTTTATGGCCATTTGAAACTTTATTAATTGCTAAACCTCATTTAAAATCTGTTCAAGATTTTAATGAAGATCAAAAATTAGATTTAGCCAATATTTTGAAAAAATTAACAACAAAATATGATAATTTATTTAATACAAGTTTCCCATATTCTATGGGACTTCATCAACAACCTTTTGTTGCATCTGATGAAATTAAAGAAATTTCTTGGTTTCATATGCATTTTTATCCTCCATTATTAAGATCTGCTACAGTTAAGAAATTCTGTGTTGGTTTTGAAATGTTGGGTGAATCTCAAAGAGATCTAACTAGTGAACAAGCTGCAGCTAGATTACAAGACTTGGATGGGAATGTACATTATCTTGAAAATTTAAGTTAATATATTAGATATATGTTCATATATAGATCAATTCATTTTGTAGATATATCTAAACAGACCCTATGAAGATGAGTTTTTAGACCTCCATAACTCTTTGTGTTGTTCAAGTTGATTTTCGAAATCTTGTTGATCAACTCCAGATTGCCATTTATATCCATAAGCACTATGATCTTTTGGTACAAATGTTTGACCTTTGACACCATAGAGGTTTTCTCTAAATGTACCTCCTTTAACAGGATAATCATCCCAAGCAAGACCTCTGAACCTTAATTCAGGAATTAAAAGATCAACAATATCTTCAAAAGTTCCAGGCCAAAGAGAATAGGCAAAATTGAAACCATCAATTCCAGAGATATCAACCCATTTTTCAATTTCATCTGCAACTTCTTTTGGAGTTCCAATAATTAATGGATGTGATCCAGTAACTAATCTTTTGGAAACTATATCTTGTTTAGTTACTTTCCCAGGTACATCAGAAACTAATCTTTTCAATGAAGATCTTTCAGAATCAAGTGATAATTTTTTCAAGTCATCTTCATCATCAAATTCATCAAGATTTATACCAGTCCACCCACCAATAAGTGCTTTTACACCTTCAGGGTCTGCATATTTGAAAAGATCATTATATTTAGCCACAGCTTCTTCATGTGTAGGTGAAACAATAACTTGTAAACCAGCTATAAATTTTATTGAATCTGGATCTCTATTGAATTTTTCATGTGCCAAAGATTTAACAGTATCAATAGTGGATTTAAGACCTTGAGGAGTATTACTTCCAATAAATATAACTTCTGCAATTTGCGCACCTAAATTTTGACCTGGTGGAGAACTTCCAGCTTGAATTATAACAGGTAATCTTTGAGGAGAAGGTTCTGTAATTTGAGGTCCAGATACATTGAAAAATTTACCTTCAAACCCAATTTCTCTAATAAGTTTAGAATCTGCATATTGTTTTCTTTCCAAATTTTTCGTAACAGCATCATCTCTCCAACTTGATAATAATAGTTCATAAACAACTTGAACATATTCATGAGCTCTTTCATATCGTTCTTTATAACCTGGAAGGTCAGAGCCATTAAGTAAATTTCTAGCTGCACTATCAAGGTACGATGTAACAACATTCCAACCAACTCTTCCTTCAGTTAAATGATCTAAAGTAGCTATTCTTCTAGCAAAATGATATGGATGTTCACTTATAGTACTAAAAGTTACACCAAATGCAAGATTTTCAGTTACAGCTGCCATAGCACTAATAACTTGAGATGGTTCATTTGTTGGGAATTGAGCAGCTGCTTTAGCAGCACCTTTTAAAGATCTTGGACCTTGATAAACATCATAACCACCTAAAACATCACCTATGAAAATAGAATTAATTTTACCACGTTCAGCAATTTGAGCTAATTTAGTCCAATACGATATCTTGTTATAATTTGTAGATTCATCTTTTGGATGTGCCCAAATACCCTATGAAATTTTGAGTTAGTTTATTGTAATGGCCTATATGTAATGTATGAATTAATACTCACTGGATTTTGATGATTTGGAGCAGCGTGTTCAAAAAAGTTGATAATTAAAGGTTTTCTTCCTTTAACCTTTTGTTTCTTATATGATTCAGACATTTTTGATCAGTTGGACTTAAGTTTAGTGGAATGATGACCCAGTTTTTGGAATATTCCATTCATTTATACCCAGCTCCACAGTTGTCGATATATACCATTGAGGTATATCAGCCGATATATGACATACTACCGACCCGAAAGAAGTGGAAGGAGCCAACACATTTTCAAATGAGATCTATTGAAGTATCACAATTATTAAGTCAACTTTTCTGTCGAATCATTTGTCATGCGTATGGTAGGAGTTGAGTGTCGAGTTTCGAGCTGCATTTGTAGCTGTTGTATCGCGTTTTTTTTACTATGTGAAAACCCAAAACGCTAACAAATTTTCACTGCTCTATTGAATGAGGTCTATTGACACAAAATGCAGAATTACTGCTAAGTTATAAGATTATTTGCTTCGAAACTTGCCAGAGATTTTCTATAGTACCTAAATATTGTATTCATATCAAATAGCTAGCTTAAAACATTCTTGAGCGTTGTGTTAATATAAGGTGATTTATATTCCATTTCAGCATTTTGATTATAATATAGTAAATTTTAACTACATGTTACAAGGAATAATATTAATGGTAAGCATGCAATATCATTAAAAGAATCCAAAATCAATATTTCTTTCAGTTATAATATCAATCCAAAACTTACCTGTATTCCAACTTTCCAACATCACTTTATGAGCCTCATAACCAAATCTAAATCCTCTTTGACCCAATGCATAAACTCGATCTGCATAGAAGAATCTTGTATCTTCATCAATTGCATCACATCCTGCAGTAATTAGTGCAAATATTGTACAAAATGAAGTATGTGTATCTCTATCAACTTTTGCTCTTAAAATTTCAGTTATATCAAAGATCATATTTTGAACTAATTTAGAATTTCTTGAAATTAATAAAACTCTTCTATAAAGTTGCAATACACCTGCATAAATTAATGCTTTATTAACAGCTCTCATTGTTTCATATTCTTTTAATTTAATTAATTTTGCCGGGTCTTGTCTTATGATAACTTGTTGTACAACTTTTGTTCTTTCATTTTCAAAAATTTCAAGACATTTTAATAAATCATCTTTAACTTCTAATGCTCTTTCAATTATTGATGGTTCATTTGAATTTTTTGATAAATCTTGATCTTTTTCTTTATAATAACATTCACGTTCTTTAATCAATGATAAAATTTTGGAAAGATGACTTAATAATCTTAAATCCAAACCAGAAAGTTGATCAATGTCTCTTAATTCTAGAATATCCTTTTCACTAACATCTTGAGCCTCCCATAATAATTGATTATCTTGTTCAATAGGAGTTGAAAATTTTAATGATGAAGATAATGAACCAATAACATCAATATAAGCAAACCAACGAGAAAGGAAAAACACAATATCATTTTCATCACCAGAACGTCCTAATGTAACAATTTTTCTTTTTTGAGTGTTTTCATTGTGGATTTCATTATTAGTTTTTATGAGTCCTCTTGCAAGTATAATGTTTTTAGCACCATTATGATGAGCTCTCCAATCTTTACGTTCACTAAATATAGATCCAAAACATGCAAACATCATAACCAAAGCTAATGTATAATCTGAATTTGCTTCATTAACATCTGTAAGACGATTATATAAATCATTTAAAGATTTCTTTAATAACATATTAACTATACCTTTGGGATGTTGTTCACCACGATAAACACAACTTTGCATTATTCCAGTAGCAACTAATAGGGCAAGCATACCATCTGTATATGATGATATAGCCATTTGAGGAAGAATTTTTTTAATTGGATTATTTTCATAAATTACAGGTGGTGCAACAACAATTGTAACTGATACAATTTCCACAAATATATGGAAATTTTCTCTAAAATATGGTGCTTTTAAAAGCATATCAGGTAATGGAAGAAATGAATATGGAATAAATTCAAATCCTGTTAATAAATCTTCTTCTTTTTCTGTTGATGCAATATTATAATCAATTAAACTTGAATTGGAAGAAGAGGTCTGTGATATATTTGAAAACATATTTCTAGATATTAAACTTTCTTCATCGATTAAATTTTCATGATTTTGTTCTAATTCTTGAATTCTTGGATTTAATTCATTTAAATAACTTGAAGATTGATAATTATTTGTAAATAGATTTAAATCTGGTAATATGAAATCATTTAAGAATTCTTTTGCTGTAACATTTGTAGTTTCCATCTCTTCAAATATTTTAGAATTTTCGAAATTTAAAGTATTAATAGCTCCACAAGAACTTTGTAAATCAGATAAGTCAGGATTTAAATCAAATTGATTTTCAATATGAATATGATCATGATCAAATATTTGATCTAAAGGGTTACCATTTGTAATACTATCCTGGGTAATTGGGTTTAATATTTCATTATTATTTGGGACTTCTGGTATTAAATTAGCTGAGCTTGAATTATCTGAAAAATCAGATGTTATTTGACCATAATTATTATCATTCTTTTTCCCCAATTTCCCATTTTTTAAATCCAATGAGACTGTATCTGGTTTCTTAAAAGTATCAATAGTAGCGAATCCATACACATTATCTCTCTTCTTTTTATATGGTCTACCACCCCAAATAAGATGAACTGAATAATCGCACTTTTTTCTTGAGTTTTGACATAAAGTACATGAAGGTTTTATTTCATCACATTTAACTTTCGAACGTTTACAATTATGACAGCCAGATCTTGTTCTTGTTCTTTTAACCTTGGCTTCTTCTTTACGTCCTGCAACTGGTGACTTTTTATTTAAAACCATTCTTGTTAAATTTACAACTTTCAAAATTCAATGTAAAAATTTAGCTTCAAGATTCTAATTTGGCAAATCAATGCTTAGAAATTTTAAGATATGAACTATTGATTAATCAATTTTTCACAAAGTATTTTAAAAGTTTTGGTATTATGTGCAATATGAATTGATTAATTAGGAAGGTGGTTGCGTGTTGCCCGAGCAACTAATTATTGGACTTGAGTTGATTACTCATACATATAAAGTATAATAAACTTTTATACAATGATTGAAAGTAAGGAAATTTATAACCATTTTCCAAAGTGACTTAACAAAATTATCACACTCATCAATATTTCATTAGTTGTTCCCGGGCGAATTGTAATTTGTAATGATCATTGATTGTGACGTTGATACATTTGATCCCTTAACTTCCCGATCCAACTTTTTTTTGTATGATTACTCATAAAAATATCAAAATACTATATAAATCATCAACTTTCAATGGATTTTATTGAACTTGAAAACACAATGATGGTTAAGTAAGAAAAACTAGAATGGATCCTTTTACAATGGAATCTGAGAAACGTTTTAGATTACAACTATTGCTAAGAGATATACGCCAAAGTTCAAATGGTCTTAAAATTGTTTTAGCTGGATTCTTATCAAACTTTATAGTATTTGGTATTGCATTCTCTTTTGGTGTTTTCCAAGAATATTATACTACAAAAAATGGCCCTTTATCAAATTATGATGATTCTGCAGTTGCAATGATTGGTACTGCTGCTTCGTCATTGACATATATGGGTGGTATTTTCAATAAGACATTACTTTTTTATTTCACAACAAGAACTGTTATGGTTTCAGGTGGTATAATGATGGGATTAGGTTTAATATTGGGTGGATTTTGTCATTCAATGTATCAATTTGTACTGTCACAAGGGGTCCTGTATGGTATAGGATCAAGTTTCCTATATATGCCACCTGTTGTTTGTGCTCCAATGTTTTTCAATAAAAATAGAGCTATTGCAATGGGAGTTCTTTTCAGTGGTTCCGGGTTTGGTGGGTTAGCTATGGCAACTTTATCAAGATATCTTATAACAAAATTCGGTTGGCAATGGTGTTTAAGAATAGAAGGTTTCATGTCATTGGGGGTTTGTTTAATTGCAGCTTTCTTGGTTGAAATACCTCAAAATGTTAGTAATCAATTTCAATTTAATAGTAGAAAAATTTTAACTTTATCACAATTAAAATCATGGAAAGTTTGGATGCAATTAGCAGCTTCTTTATTACAATCTGCAGGATATTTAATTCCATTAATTTTCATGTCAAAATATGGTAAAACATTGGGTTTTACTGATAATCAAGGTGCTATATTTATTGGATTGAATAATGTAATTAATGCTATATTTAAAATAATTTTAGGTTTTGTTGCAGATAAAGTTGGTCGTCTTAATATGATTGTTTTTTGCAGTGTTGTTAGTACAATCACTATACTTACATTATGGTTAATAGCCTCTAGAGAAACATTTATTTCATTTGTTATTTTATATGGTGTATTCTCTGGTGCTATAATTTCTTTATTACCAACATGTCTTGTGGAATTATTTGGTGCAGAGAATTATCAATCAATGAGTGGATTAATGTATTTTAGTAGAGGTGTGGGTACATTGTTAGGTTCACCATTAGCTGGATTATTGATTAAAAATTCAGGATTAATGAGTAAAGATTATAAAAGATCAATAATTTATAATGGTGTTTTATTATTTACAAGTACTCTCTGTTTAGTGGTTCTCAAGTTTCAAGATAAAATAAGAAACTTGAATTAATACATATATTAGTCTTAACGACGTAAAGCTTTATTTAAATCCCAATAATATTTAGCCATCCAAGATCTTACACCAATTGGTTCTTCTATAGATATGGATTCTAAAACTGGATTATATCTTGATCCAAACTTGATAAATTTTTCATCTGAAGATAAATTTAAACCAGATTCAAATTTAAATTCTTGTGCATTTGATTGTATTGATTCAAAATTTTTCAAATTTGGTGCAGATTTTATATTTAAATCTTTCATCAAATTATATGAAAGATCCAAGCAAATTAATGAATCAAGATCTTGTGTATAAAGTGATTCAACTCTATTTGCTGATAAATGTTGTAATTTTGGATTATTGGGTAAAATTAATTCTTCCATATCTAAATTTTCCAATTTCATTTCAACTAAATTTTCAGCATTTATCATAATAGATGATGGTGTTTCAAACATTGAACCTATAGCGAAAAATGATTTTAATTTAGGGAAATCACAATTAATAAATTCTAAAAGATCACCTTCCATATTTATTTCAAAAGATATGAGATTTGGAAATGTAATGTCTTTAACTTTTAATGGTAATTGTACCATTTCCAAGATCAATTCTTCCAATTGTGGATAATCAATGGGTATATTATTTAAAGTGTTTAAGCCAGGACTATCTGCAATGTTCAATTGTTTTAAATTTGGTGCATTAATCAATGGTATCTTATCATAATTAAAATCTAAAGATAAATCTGCATATTCAAGTTGAGGAAATTCCATTGAATTTATTGCTAAATCATTAGGTTGTATTAAATCTAAACCTAAAAATTTTAAACATTCCAAATTAATCTTGGATAAAATTTGTGAAACATGGTTTTTTATGATTAAATTAGGTATATTTGTTAAAAAATTAAAATCTGCATCTTCTCTAAAGATTTCTATATCAAAATAAATTAATTGTAAACTTAAACATTGAAATTTTTGAATTAAAGGCATGACACTAGTTGTTATCTCAACAACTTCAAGATTATTAGATATAACATTATTCAAAATAATTTGTCCAGAAGTGCATTTAATTGATAATTTTAACAAATTTGGTAATGTAACATTTTCTAAAATAACCCCATTTTGTACACCAATATTTAATTCTTTTAAATTTGGAAAAACACAGTTATCTATAGTTATTATATCATTTAATTGAAACCCTTCAATACTTGGATCACTAGTTATTAATATAAATCTTAAATTTGTGAAAATTAAATTGGTAAACCTTAAATGACCAATATTAGTTAAATATAATCTAATTGGATATAAATTATAATCAATTGATTTATGTAAAGATTCTGCAAAATTTGGTCCAGTTATTGATAAATCTTTAAGTTTATTCCATTTAAATTTAATTGATTCATTTGAACTTTTACAATTTGTTATTATTGTGGATTCAAGATTTGGTAAATGAATTGAAGGATCAATATTAATATTTTCTATAACAATCTTGGTTAGATTTATAAACGATAAATATTTGATAGCACTTGAATTTTTAGATGCTTCATTGATTAATTGGTTGAATAATACCAGATCATCACCTCGCTTATATTGAAATTCAAATGGACTTAAATGTAACCATTTTATTGGATCATTAATGATACAAAATTTAGGTACTTGATCTTTTATTTGGGAGAATTTCTTATTAAAATCTGTAAAGTTATTAACCTCGAAAAATTCAAGTAGACCTGCACAATTGATATTTGAATCTTTATTAATTATTATTTTAGATTCAATTGGGATATTGGGAAAATTTATTGAATTTTCATCATCAATTGTTAAACTAATAAATTGTTGAAATCTATTTCTTATTGAAGCAAATTCATAAAGATTATTGATATCTGAAGGATCTAAATGACACAATATTTTCACTATTATCTCATCAGGTAGGTCCAAAAATGGCATATTGACTAGCAAAAACTATTCATTTGGTGGTGAGTTGATGTTTTGTGTTTTAATGTTGAGTATAAAAGATTATGAAAGTAATGGTGTACTGTTTTTTTTTTCACGTATATAGATTTCCGCGAAATCCCAATAATTTTGGATTCTTTATAATAAACTGAACAATTCATGTTGGAAGTTTATGATTTGTAGAGTGTAATTTTGGAAATTTTTGACTCTTGAATTGACTTTTCTGGTATTGAATTTGTATAGAAATTGTATTTTTCAATATGAAATTTGGACTTTAGGACTTTGATTTGTGTAGAAATCCGCGGGTCGGAAACAATAATCATTAATAGCATCTTTGATATAGCTTTTAAGTACATGAATAGTGTGTTATCAATGGTGAAAAATCAATAGAATTGCTATTTATACTTCTTTTCTTAAGATTAGGACATAATTAATTGAAAATTTGAAGATTTTCAATGTATTTCATTTTGAAATATTATTTAAATTCTTAACATCCACTTTTCTTAACATCCACTTTTTTGCTGAAAAATATAGTTAAAATCAAAATTTTAAAAATTATGCTTCAAATCATTTTGAATTACCACCAGTAGATAAAGAGAATTTCATGAATGACTATAGTATCATTTTTATCCCAGGTTATCAATTTTTTGCTGTCTTTAAAGACAATTTTAAATTTCTAGATTATGTAATCAGCTGTTAAATATATCCATTTAATATATATTACTTTATATAATTAACAGCTTCATAATTGTAAGAAGATTGTCAGTACCAAAAGAGAATATTATATCATATTAATGAGTATATATATGGATAAGTGAGGTGCATATATACTTGATTAGTAGGTATGATATGTAGGAGGAAAAGAGATCGATAGTACTTAATAATCTCACAATATAACCAAGAATTCATACCAGACAGGCATATAAATCAAAAGCATTTGATAAATGAAAGTCCACGAGTTATATACTGAAAACTATGATATAAGTATATTAAAAGTAAATGACACAAAGTTCTCGTAGTGTAATTGAAGAAATATATAATTTAGTTAGTTTAATTGATTATATAATTCCTTAGTGATATTAGTGATTTGAAAATTTCAACATTAGTACCGATCAAATTGGAAATGACATATATTTGATTTAATCAATAAAGATGATTGACAAATTATTACACGGTGAATATACTATACAGACTCATTTGATTTGATTATTTGCAATGTACCAACTTTTCATCACATTGACATTTCAAACAACATTTTAATACAATAAATCACAAGATGGTATTTAATAATGGTTGTATTATCAGTCCAATTGGATGTCACGGATCACACAGATTAATATGCTCATCTCAAGCCAAGAATCTTCCAATTAGATTGTCGATGGTTTAGAACGGGATGCTTTTTAAAGTTCAACGGTTCATCTATTATATCTGCAAGATCTTGATAAAATATTTTAAAGGAAACGAGCAAATAAAAAAACAAGAGCAAATTTTAATCGATATACATATATAATGATGAAGATTTACCAGATTTATAGATCACAGAATGTCTTTCAAATCCATCACATTATGACTGTCACTGATTGTTTAGCAGATCAAGATAATCAATTATATAAAGATTTAACGGAAATTTCACAATCTGGTAAGAATTCTTGGGAATATCAAGGAAATTATGGTCATTATGTTGTTTATTTTGGTATTGTTTTAGTTTTTATTACATTTTTGAAAAATATTTATTTTAAATATAATGATTATAGTTATAGGAAATCAAAAATTGGGTTTAAATTTTATAAGTTATCAATTATGAATAAAATTATTGGGATCTCAAGATATATATCTTATAAAAAATTACCTTTAATCATTTCACGTATAACTGGATTACCTTCATCATTTGGAACATTATTTATTATACTATCATCAACTTTATTTATTTTTTGTTATTGTTTTATTCCAAAAATTTGGTTAAGACCATGCAGTGGATTTGGTTCACCACCATTAGCTGTTCGTGCTGGTTTAATGTGTATGGGATTAACTCCATATCTTTATTTATTATCTGGTAAAACAAATTTTATTAGTGGTATAACTGGTATAAGTTATGAAAAATTAAATATTTTCCATCAAAGTCTTGGTTGGGGAAGTTTATTCCTTGGATTAGTTCATACAATCCCATTCTTGATTCAACCTGTTGCAGAAGGTGGTTATTCAAATTTAAATAAAACATTTAAAAGTGATATGATTTATACTAATGGTGTACTTGCCATAGTTGCATTGGGGGGTTTATGTTTATTATCAACAAGATTTTCAAGAAAGTTATGTTATGAGGTATTTTTCCATTCTCATTGGGTTTTAGGTTTAGTTTATTTTGCAGCTTTAACATGGCATATTTTCGGTTTATTAAAAGCTGATAATTATATGTGGGCAACTTTAGGTTTTTGGGGTTTCAAATGATTTATCGTGCAATTGTTAAAACAACTTTTAAACCAAATATTTATTCATTTAAATCAAAATTAGCCTTCTTAACTTTGCATGAAGATTCTGAAATTTTTGAAGTTATTATTCCAATTTCAAATCCTTATGAATTTAATTGGAAACCAGGTCAACATATATTTATTAGATTTGTTTTAGGAATTTCCACTTTAGATAATCATCCTTTCTCAATAATGTCAATTCCATCATCATTTAAAAATTCAGAAATTAAATTAATTGTTAAACCACATAAAGGTTTAACTGGAAAAATTTATAATTTACTCAATACTAAAGGTAATCAAACTTTGAAAACATATATTGATGGTCCATATGGTGGAATGAATAGAGATGTATTATCATTTGATCAAGTATCATTATTAGCAACAGGATCAGGAATCACAGTTACTTGGTCATTTTTAGAGTATATTGTTAAAAATTTAGATATTGGATCTAATCCTATAACAGAAGTGAAATTTGTTTGGATTATAAGATCAATTGACTGTCTTGATTGGATTTCTAAAGAATTGGTTATTAGTTTAAATAAAATTATTGAAAAGCAAGGTAATCTAGATGGGTTTTCATTTGATATTTATGTTTCAAATTCAAATGTGATAACTCCAAAACAATCTGATGATGAATCAATACCAGAAAAATCAAAGTTATATGATATTGTTGATATTGGAAACTATCAGAAATATTTAAATATTCATTATAATGTTAAACCTCAAATGACAAATTATTTACAATCTTTACCAATTTCAAAAGGTAAAAATTGCTTTATATATATATTGCTGTAGACTTGTTTATTGCTGTAGACTTGTTTTTGTCTTTAGTGTCTAGCCTTGTTCTGGGGTACAGCTCGTCTGGGTGCATGGACGCTGGGTGGACTAACACTGCTCTCTGGGCAGAGTAACACTGGACGCTGGGAGGACTAACACTGGCGGTGGTTTCGCGAACTCTGCCTGTGGGCCTACCGACTCTGGGCTGGCTATTTTAACACTGGGGTGTGGTTCTAACCGAGTGCCTGGGTACGTTCTGGCTTGTAACTCAGCATACAACTACTCAACTGGCCGATGCCAATGAGATATGTTATCCTTGTGAATATTGCCATCTCTGGGTATAGTTTTGGTGAATTTTGAGATTTTTAGTTTTTTTTTGTTTTCGAATAAATATGAATGTAGTAATTTTTATTTTCACTTTATAAATGGAAAACTATAATTTTCCCAAATTTTTGAATCTTTCAGAATACAATATAACTAGGTTTAGTGCGGTCTATAGATGCTATATACCTTATGCA
>NW_011887593.1:0-5668 GCF_000313485.1 Hansenula ciferrii | reverse complement strand
GTTGAAGTTGAACTATTAATTAATTCTGGATGATTTTCCAAGATAAAATTATGTGCAACTATTAACCCACATTTAAAATAATTTGCCCATGAAAATTCATCTTGATTAATTTTAATAACTGAACCATCATTTGGTAATTTAACAATTTCATTTTGGAAATTTGGTGAAGTATTACTTAATTTAATTTCATCTGAATCATTGGTTTCAACTGCAATAATAACATCAGCATCTAAAGCCATTGGTAAAACTGAGAAATAACAATAATCAATATGATCACCAATTAAATTAACACGACCTGGTGAACGACTTATAAATTCTGGCTTTGAATTGTATTCATTTTGAAATTTTGAAATTAATCCATCATATCTTTGTTTAATTGAAGGGTTTGAAGGATCTGAATAAAATGATAAATCATGGAAAGTTGGAACGATTGAGTTCATATTGGACAATGCTGTGATATTAATGTCTTAATAGTATTATATTTTCGAATTGAATCTTAAGAATGAACAAGTTGGTGAAAGATTCAACCATCAATATAAACAATCTGATTTTTTTTTCCTTCACTTTGTCGAGTTTATAAGTTAGGACATTTTGCCAAATATGGGGGTCCGGGGAAACTTACAGTTTGAAAAATCAGGACAAAAATTGAAAATTGGATGTTAAAAAAAAATTAGTTACCCAAAAACTTTCAATTTTACTCTCTATTGTTACGAAACTGAAACAAATAGCCTATAATTACTTCTTGAATCTGATATAAGAAGTTTTACATGACGTCAGATATGAAACTACTTATAATTTACCTGGTCTATAACCGTACAATTTAGTTCATGCTTTTAGGACATTTTCGTAGAATTAGTGAAAAGTGATATGATCTACTATTATAATCCGACCCCTAATTGATCCAGACGTAAGATATAGCTAAGTTGAAAGCTATGAATACAGTTTGCTTAAAGCTAATTGGTATGATTTGGTGTCTGATATGAGTTAATTGTTCCGTGTAAATCACATACGAGTGACCTGATTATTGATAGTAATTGTATAACCCAGTTTTTATACGAAGATATTGATATACCGAGATATGAATAATCAAATAGAAAACGGAAATACCGTGCTAAATTTTGCATTATAGTATGAGGTGCTACGGTGCTACTTATTTTTTTACTTTCAGCTTCCAAAGACCAGTTACTCCTCATTTCATACCAACAACATTTAAGCTCAAAAGGTACGGTCTATTAATCATGGTATAATATCTTTAGAATATGTACCATGTACAAAGTTCAATAAAAATGAGAGCTCAATTCAATATTATTGACGTCGATGTCTGTCAAAGTTTCATCATATATTCAATATATGAAACACTATACACTAGCCAGTATTCAGAACAGTTCTATCATTGAATTAGTTTTCGGGATAACTATAACTCCAATCACGGAACTTTTTCAGATGGAATTATTACAAAATGAAATGTAAAAATTTAATTGAGCGCTTAGTCAACATACAATTTGTAAAATTTAGCTTTAAGTTTGGTTTGAAATATACACTTTAAACTTTTATCCAGTGCAGAAATTGGAAATTATTTGTCCATTGTCCAATTAAAATTAAGCTGGAACATTTTAAATTTTAGGACAACTTGCTTTCTCCATTTTTTCCTGCATTTGTCCGCAGATCTCGCCAGATCCTTACATCAAAACAATTATCACCTAAATTTGAATTTACAAATAAAAGTAATCAAGGAAATTTAATTAACTACAAAACTACAAAACTATTCTTTCAAACAAAGATACTCAAGTACTATTAATCCATATACAAATCATGTCTGAACAATATATTTTGGTTACCGGAGGTGCTGGTTATATCGGGTCTCATACTGTCATTGAGCTAATTCAAAATGGTTACAAAGTGGTTATTGTTGATAATTTAATTAATTCAAGTTTTGATGCAGTTTCAAGAATTGAATTTATTGTTGGTGAAAAAGTTCCCTTTTTCAATGTTGATTTAAAAGATGAAAAATCATTAACAAAAGTATTTGAAACTTATTCAATTAAAAGTGTTATTCATTTTGCTGCATTGAAAGCTGTTGGTGAATCTACTAAAATCCCACTAGATTATTATGATAATAATGTTAATGGTACAATTACTTTATTAAAAGTTATGAATAATGTTAATGTTAAAACAATTGTCTTTTCATCATCAGCTACTGTTTATGGAGATGCTACAAGATTTGAAAATATGATTCCAATTCCTGAACATTGTCCAAATGATCCAACAAACCCTTATGGTAAAACAAAATATGTAATTGAACAAATCATTCATGATTTATACAATAGTGATCCTGAATGGAGAGCTGCTATCTTAAGATATTTCAATCCAATTGGTGCACATCCTTCTGGATTAATTGGTGAAGATCCATTAGGTATTCCAAATAATTTATTACCATATTTGGCTCAAGTTGCCATTGGAAGACGTGAAAAATTATCAATTTTTGGTAATGATTATAATTCACATGATGGTACTCCAATTAGAGATTATATTCATGTTGTTGATTTAGCAAAAGGTCATATTGCTTCATTATCTTATTTAAACAATTTGGAATCTAATAAAGGTTTATTTAGAGAATGGAATCTAGGTACTGGGAAAGGATCAACTGTTTTTGATGTTTATCATGCATTTTCTAAAGCTGTTGGTAGAGATTTACCTTATGAAGTTGTTGGTAGAAGAGCTGGTGATGTTTTAGATTTGACTGCTAATCCAACAAGGGCAAATACAGAATTGGAATGGTTTGCTGAGAAATCAATTGAAGATGCTTGTAAAGATTTATGGAGATGGACAACTAAAAATCCATTTGGTTTCCAACTTGATAATTATAAATGGACAATATTTGGTGAAATAGAAGGTAATAGACTTCATACTGTTGATCTTGATGGATTTAAAGTTTCCATTACAAATTATGGTGCTACAATTCAAAATATTGAATTAAATGGTGATAAATTAGTTCTAGGTTTTGATAATTTAGAAAGTTACCAATCATCATCAAATCCATTTTTCGGTGCAACTGTTGGTCGTTATGCAAATAGAATTGGAAATGGTGGGTTTACAATTGATGGTAAATCATTTAAAACTGAAATTAATGAATCTGAAAATAAAACTTTACATGGAGGATCCCAAGGATTTGATAAAAAGCAATGGTTAGGTCCAATTGTATTGAAAGAAGATGATAATTCAGTTTCTTTATCATTTAAATATATTGATCCTAATGGATCAAATGGATTCCCAAGTGATTTAGAAACCATTGTTAAATATATTGTTTCACCTAAAAACACATTAACAATTGATTTCGAATCACAAATTGTTGGTAATAATGGTGATGTTACAGCTTTAAACTTAACAAATCATTCATATTTTACTTTGGGTGATGATGTTATTGATGAATATCAAGTTGAATTATCAACTCCAAAATATTTAGCATTAGATTCAAATCAACTTCCAACTGGTGAAACTAAAAAATTAGATTCCACTTCATTTAAATTTGGATCTCAACAATTTGATGATGATTTTATTATTAATGAAGCGAATGAATTATTGGACACAAGATCTCAAGATTTGAAAACTTTGGTTAACATCAGTTCCTCATCACATTCAATTAAAGTTTCAAGTACAGAACCAGCTTTCCAATTATATACAGGTGATGGAATTTTTGTTGGAGAATTCAAATCAAGAGCTGGCTTTGCAGTGGAACCAAGTAGACCAGTTAATGCTATTAATTCATCAAATGCTAAGCAAGTTATTTTACGTAAAGGTGAAACTTATGGTTCCAAAATTCAATATGAATTTGCTTAGTTACATCCAATAATTGTTTGATTATATCATGAATTCATTATATATACTATAGATCATATCTCTAATCTTTATGGTAATATTGCTTAATAATTTTTGTAATTCCTTCTTGTAACGAAATTTTTGGTTCCCACCCCAATGATTTCATTTTGGAACAATCCAAGAGATACCTAGAATCATTATAGTTTCTATCTTTTATAAATTCAATATAATCTGTACATTGATTCCCAGAAATAGTTTCGTATGTTTCCATTATCAATTTAACAAGATCCAAGTTTTCTATTTCAAAATTATGGTTATGATCACCACCAACATTGAAAATTTCTCCCAGAAGCTGACCTTGTAGTTGCTTAAGCCATATTAACTCTATAGCTTCAATAAAATCTGTTGTATAAAGATATGTTCTTTTATATTTCCCAGAACCATGTATAGGGACTTTAGCATAAATATTTTCACCACTAGATCTTTTCCTTATGACTTCCAAAACCACTGGAACAATCTTCTCTGGATATTGGCCAATCCCATAAACATTATTAGATCGTATCACAGTGATTGGTATTTTGTATGAATAGATATAAGATTGGATTATCAAATCAATTGCAGCTTTAGTAGCAGCATATGGATTTGTTGGATTTAATTTAGATTCTTCTGTGACATATTTGGAGTTATCCAATTGTTCACCATAAACTTCATCAGTGGATATGTGTATGAATTTTATAGCATTTGATCGATCTTGTAAACGACAACATTCTAATAAATTTTGAGTACTAATGATATTATTTTGAGTGAAAAATAATGGATCAATAAATGATTTATCAACACATGATTCAGCTGCAAAATTGATGATTTGTGTGATTTTATAGCTTTTGAATAAAGTAATCAACTCTTTTATTGAAATTTTGGATAAATCTTTCTCAATGAATTGGAAATTTGAACATTCAAATACTTTAATAAATTTGATATTACTAGCATAATTCAATTTATCAATACATATGAAGTTGATTTGTGGATATTTTTGGACCATGAAATTGACAAAATGAGCACCTAAAAACCCAGCACCACCAGTTATAAGAATAGCACCATAATATTCAGTCATTGTGTTGAAGTTTGAACCTATGTATTATTTTGTATAAATGAAGCTGCCTATACTCTAGAGCCTATACTTTATCGTTAAAAAAACATTTTTCTACCTATAAAAATAAACGCGTTGTAAGTTGTAACCACTCTAAAATTAAATTTGTCCTGACTTTTCGGCTAAACTTCGAAAAATGATATTTTGCGAAAAAAAAAAGAAAAAAAAGCTGGAAACTGGAGAAATTCCGGGGAGCGCCGCGTATAATCATGAGTGACCAAACATGCATAAAGTATGTTGCATATGTCCTGAAAGAAAAAACACTTGTAGCCTGGATGTCCAAAGGACAAAAATCCGGAGTCGATCAAAGTTCTTGAAGAGCTGATAAATTTCCTTTAACCACGTTATAAAGATAATCATCAACACCTTCAATTGATTTCCTATTTATATATTAATATATCACTTCTTTTGAAAGTTCATTTTCCAAAGAGTTTTCTGAATTAATTATAAACTAAGGAGCACAAAAATGACCACCAACTTTGATTTCACTGACCATTCACATCGTCGTTATAACCCATTAAATGATACTTGGGTATTATGTTCACCTCATCGTGCTAAAAGACCATGGCAAGGTGCTGTTGAAGAAATCAAGAAGAATCAATTACCTGAATATGATCCAAAATGTTATTTGTGTCCTGGAAATGTAAGAGCTACTGGTCCAACTAATCCAAAATATACTGAAACTTTTATTTTCCCAAATGA
>NW_011887592.1:0-116908 GCF_000313485.1 Hansenula ciferrii | reverse complement strand
TTTCTTTTTCTATAACTAACATCACACGACAATATACTAAATTCATTTATTTCTTTTTAACATTTCTTTTAACCTGCACCATTTATAATCATACCATTTCTAATCATTTATAATCACATTTCTTTTGATATTGGATCATAACATTCAACACTACTTGTTGTGTCTTTCTCATTATGAAGAAAAACCATTACTTAAGTGTATAGACTAAGACATGGCTATTAATAAATCTAAGATACCAACAGAATATAAATCATGGAATTACTAGAAGATAAGAGTTCAAGAAAGACATGACCGAGCGGAATTGAACCTTATACGTGACAGGTTTTGAAAATCTTAGTTCTAAAACAAAGATCGATATATTCATTCTAGGTAATAGCAACAACACGCTTGTTTTTGTATGTGTCTTTCACTCATTATGATAGGGATGACCAAAATATCCTTATGGAAATGTAAGGTGTATATATATCGATTATATTAAGTCGACTTTACTAGTTAGTTTTAAAGCAAGTTCAACATCGATAATTTCACTATATTAAGCCCTGGTTTTTTCGAGAAGTTGCCCAGATTATATATAGATATACCATAAATTCACATAGTCAATACATCTTTGATTTTCTAGTGCTTTATTGAAAATCTTTATCAACTTATTCAATATTTTGTACTTATTCTTTATTCAGTTGATTCATATAACATCGGATTAAACGTTTTTTAGGAAAGCGTATACATCTATACACACACCAAACTTAAATACATTTCCACTGATCAATTCTCTTATTATCTACAGCTTTTAGTGACTGTTCATATATAATGGTTATTTTTAAAGCTTTAGTATAATAAATACGCTTTAATGTTCTAATACCGGTAAAATATTTTCTTCAGAAAAGCTGATTTTAGAATAAGGTCAGCATAATTTCATACTTTATCTTATTGATAAGGTTTAATTTTAACAACATCATCATTAGAAATATGTATTTCATTAGAATATTAGACAGAGATACATCTTAGCTGTTCTGATTTAAATCAAGGATGTTTTTACAAGTGTTCCCACGGGGGCCATGTAAACACTATTTTAAGCATCTACATTGAATAACTTTGCGTAGTATTGTAGGATATCTGAACGCTGGGTATATGTTTTAATTTCCATTAATATTGTAGTTCATTTCATCTATTTCACTTTTCAATTTTTGTGGCATATTAAGAATCGACAGCCTTTCTTTGTATTTTGTGATAGCAGTATTCTAAATTTGAGCACCATTTTCTAGGACTGGCAAAACCATACAGAAGTTCGTCACTTGTTTGAATATGCTTTAAGCTCATTATGCAAAGTTAATAATCTTTAAGATTCACTTTTTGTTTTGACTCAACTATACTTTTGAGCATCAGTTAAATCTGTAAGATCATTTGAGTTAGAGTACGAAGATTCTTTCATTTAATATGATATAATATAGTTTAATTATACCTACCTTCGATCACCAAAGTGTAACTAAGTCTGCTCATGTTGTCTCAAACCAGGTTTACTTTTAATCGTTAAAACATTTGATAATTTGATGTGTTAAATCCTTTAAATCATATCTATAGTTTCTCAATTGAGTGTTCTTCTATACAGAGCTTTACTTCTCTATTCAACAGTTGTACACGGTGGCTCTATAACTTCGAACAGTCCGTGAAGCAGATTTGTGTTCGTGAAAGCGCTTAGTGAGCTTGCAATCAGAAGCTAAAGCTGTCGCAATGTAGCATATGGTGTGTTTAAGCTAGAGTTACATAAATTTAATTTTTACCAATAAGCTACCTTTGAATCAGAGTAGTATGTTTAGATACTTGTAGATTATCGATAATATTTTGTGTCTCCTTGTAAAGGAATCAATCTCCTGGCCTACGTATATTAGAACAAAAATGAAAATAGGATTGTTAGTAAGGAATGAATGAATCAACACTGGTTTTGAATGATGGTAATGGGAAATTTTGGAATAAAAATATATAATATGGATATTACAAGATTTCTTATTTATTTGTTTTATCACTAATACTATTATTATACTGGCTAGGTTTCCTATATTATTATACTCAATCAGTCTTAAAATTCCATATAACTATTCTTAAAATGTTGCTTAATTATTTACTGTGTTATTTATTATTGCTTATTTTTATGATTGAAATGATTACAAACAGAACAAAAAATAAGCATATTATGTATTAAAATTATTAAAATTGCTTTTATTAAAATGGCAAAAATGTTCCATTATTATGTATAATTGAATTGAAAGGCTTTTCATTGAAACTATTTGAGGGGATTAGTCAATAGTATTTACAGTGATTGTGTGTTTAACATAAGTGATACCAAAAGTGTTTGAAGTATGAGGTGAAATTTATGTGGTAGCTGGTATAGTATTCATAATCTTAATCTAACGTTCGAAGTTTTGAAAATTGAAAGTTTCATGTCTGAACTCAAAATCCATAATCATTTCCTATTCAAGCTTAAATTCCGATTGATACATGTACTTGAAATTACCAGAGCAGCTATATATAAACAGGTCAATATTTCAGAGAAACAATACAAAGCGCTTTTCATCGTTAAAATCGTACAATATATATATATGCAGTTCTTCAACCATACAGATCCGCTATTTTAAATCAACTGCACAAATTTTAGTAGCATGATGATGTGAAGTTTAAATATATCATCAATTTTACAACCAGTTCCTTCATCTCTGGGAGTTGGTGGTTTGATTCATTCATTATATTTGAACATTAAATCATTTGCATATAGAAAAAGCCTAATTGAAGATGTGGTTGAAGCTTATGATTAATAAGACCATTTTGGCGTTTCGACATTTATAGCTATGGCAGTGACTTATTGATCTGTGATCGAATTAGTGATAATGATTTGTTAAACTTATTTCAAATTCTGGATTTGATAATCTCACACCTTGATCAAAGGTTTAGTTGATTTGATTTGTTAAGAAACAAGGCTAATAAAATGAATTAATTATCTAATGCAAATATTATTCTGGTGTTAAAGGAATTGTGAATCAATATTATAACAGTTCAACTTGGTTTATTGCATCAAACTTTATTTAAGGCATTTACCATTTTACCACAACAAGTGGAATCTTCACATTTTCCAAAACGAATAATCTTTAGTGGTATGGAATAACTTCTGAAATGTTTCATTCATTGACATGATATTCTAGTTGATGAATAATGCGAAAAAAATGATAATTGGAATTCAAATGTCAAACCAAAGACTTCAAAGTTGAGAGCATCGTTATAATGGTAGGCACATTAACAACTTGGTTTAAATACACTAGAATTTATTTCAAGCAGACTCAATTACCCACCTACCTATGCAAATATATGGATTTTGATAAAATTAACATCCATTAAATTCCAAAAACCCCAAACTCAATGACATCAACTCTTTAAATCAAGCCTAATAATTGATAAGATAATGATTCTCAACTCATAGATCTATTGCTGTAAAATAATATGTAAAATAGTTTTTTAAGAAGCCATAATATGTTCATGAAACATTGGCTTAATTATAATGAGAGGTTACCATGCCATAATCACAGAATACAGCTACCATGCCGTAGTAGAGTTATTATGTTTTGACCTTATTGCGGCTTTTGTTGTTCTTCAAGATTAAGATGGACCACAATGAGGACCATACAATAACCTAAAAGGAGTATTGATTGATTCAACATCTAGTGAAATCAGATTTGGCAGTCGTTGCTGTAGCATGAATCGAAAGTATAATAAACCAGAAGCGTCACCATTATAGCCAAATGTTTCAATTAGAGTCACATATGAGTGTGGTGGAACAGTTCTCAATTATAGCATAAACCGAAAAGTGTCTGAAATTCTGAATCTAATCAAGAGTTGGCATCTAGCTGATGATAATGAATAAGGGAAGAGAAGTGAATGAATTTTTTGGAATGAATTTATGAGATCTGCCACAAAGTAAGAAATCACTAGTGAACATAAACAAATACACAAACACAAGCACAAACACAAGCACAAACACAAGCACTAATTCATGATTAATTAACTTGACACAAACCCAGTGTTTATACCTGAAATTTAAAAAATCTGATGGAGCATATAAAAGCAAAGAGAATTCACAATTGTCAAAATATCACCACTAAATCAGCGAAGTGCAGTTAATATCCAACAAAATGCTATCAAATATCCAAGTTTAAGTCAACCAAAGTGATCAAGTGGCAGTGGCCTTATACTTTATACTATGGGTTAACGTAGATTGGAAAGTTAAAAGCGACTCTGAATTCAAAGACATTCATTTGATCGGCCATCTTGAAAACACAAACTTGATCTTTAAACCAATTATTACCTATGACCTATGATCATTATTTGACATAGTTAACTCTATCAATATTTCATAATTGTTTGATCGAATTGTTGGAAATATCTTTTAAGCGAGGTGTGTGACGTTTGCGGCTGGAGAAAAAGGTTCTGCTAAAAAATATTTTTTGATGGGTTCGAAAAAAAGAAACTATACCTAAAGAATAGTAAATTGTAATCATGTTGTTCTTCCCTTGATATAAAATTTAACTTAATCAACTCTTGAACACTTCGACTCGACGTTGTATTATTAACTGAGTACTTTGATTAACTAATAATCTGAAACAAGTAGAATCATGGGGACTTATAATGAAGATTCGGTGTTCACAGGCCGGGATCAACAATCATCACAAAATTTCGTGGATAAAGACGTTGTCGTTGAAAGATTGATTGGAACATTGAAAGAAGTATTACCAGAACCTCCATTGATTAACCAACCTTTACAATCTGAGTTTGCTGAGACTACATTAAAAAGGTCCAAAAGAAAGTCCAAATTTACCAGGGAGCAAGATGAAATGATTGTGGATTTGAAGAGTAAAGGTAAATCATGGGTTGATATAGCACAAATTGCGGGCGTTGGAAGCTTTTTAGCTGCTAGAAACAGATATCAAGTCCTTATAGGTCAACAAGGTGTTGGGTCTTCTATTTGGGGTGCTGGTGACTCTCAAAATTTACAGAGCTTAGTAGATGATGGAGAACTCGAAAAATGGAGGTTTATATCGAGAGAAATGTACAAATTAACAGGGAAACAATTCACTGATGTTCAATGTCGTGAATTAATTAGAGATATATTTCTACAGGATCCTGAAGAATTTGGGGTTTCAGAGGATGCTTTAAACGAAATCACAGAAGTTAAAGATGAGGTTTATGAACCTTCACAATCAGAACAACAACATGAGTCTTATGAAAGTAGTCAGCAACAATCTCAGCCTCATCAAGAAACACAACAGCATGAACATTCCCATCATCACCAACAACAGCAGCAATACAATCAAGATTATAATCGCTCATATGATCAAAACTTCAACCATAATTTAGGTCAAGGTAACCCAAATTATTCACAAGGTCAAAATACACATCAAACACATTTATATGAACAAAATAAAAATCAAAATAATAATTCAGGGTATAATAATTACTAGCTTTTGATAGACTGTTGAAGTTTACAAACTATTCTATAAGGTGTTTCTTTGTAATTCAGGATTGTATATCAATTGGTATTAATGATCGATGATCAATTGACTCGTACGACAACGATTTGATGGTATTTGAATTAATGAATGTTTAAAATATTATAGTTTTTAATTTTTTTTTTTAGTTTATGGGTTTTCATTTTTGTTATAGTTGTTATTTTAGTTGATGGTTATTGTCTTTTGATAGTTGTAGGCATCAACGTATGATTGGTATACAAATCTCTAATCCGATTATTTACTGTACTATAAGTATCAGGAGTGATGTTAAACTAATTTTCAGTACATAGTATACCTAATTCAATAGTACATATGATATTTCACGTTTGGGGCTTGCCGCTTGAAAGTTGACAGTAACGTGGGGCACGTTTAGAATTTACATGATGTCTTAAAAGTTAGTTGGAATTTTGTTACCTCAAAATGCATAAGATGGTAATTCAAATTTCAATATGGTATTCCTTACTTATAAAGGAAAGTTGATTGGTTCAAATTTCAGAGATTTCATAAACAAAACGTTTGAAGTATTAAAATTACACTACATATTACATATTACATACCGGCTGTCACTGATCTTTAACCGCTCAACACATGATGAACCATGACGTTCAGTTCAACTCTTTTATAAACCAGCTATATCCATTCAACTCTATCGATAATTATGTACTCAGCTCAGAGTATATCAATACAACTGTATTTGTATTTTTTAAATTGAAATAAAAAATGCAAATATTGAATAGATTTTTAATCATTGCCTTAAGTTTAACAATTGTTTTAGGTAAAAAGAGAACCTATAATAAATATAATCCTTCAGACTCTGAAATTGAAAAAGATGCACAAACTG
Source organism: Hansenula ciferrii (assembly GCF_000313485.1). Taxonomy (NCBI): domain Eukaryota; kingdom Fungi; phylum Ascomycota; class Saccharomycetes; order Phaffomycetales; family Wickerhamomycetaceae; genus Hansenula; species Hansenula ciferrii. The sequence goes on along the minus strand of NW_011887592.1, from coordinate 110,518 downwards.
CCAAAACTTCACATCAAACATCTAATGTTTCAGGGAAGGCCTTTAATAGATATGTTGTAATTTGGTTAGAAAATACAAATTTTGATAAAGCTGCAGAAAATTCAGATATGGAATGGTTATCAAAAGAAGGTATTACTTTAGATAATTATTGGGGTTTAACACATCCTTCTGAACCAAATTATTTAGCCTCAGTTGGTGGTGATTATTTTGGTTTAGATAATGATGGATTTATATCATTACCTTCAAATGTTAGTACAATTGTGGATCTTTTAGAGTCTAAAAACATCACATGGGGTGAATATCAAGAAGATATGCCATATACAGGATATAATGGAAATGAATATAAAAATCATCATTTATTTTCTAATGATTATGTTAGAAAACATAATCCATTAACATTATATGAATCAGTTAATAAAAATTCAAATAGAATTCAAAATATTAAAAATTTTACAACTTTTAAATATGATCTTGAAAATGAATTATTACCTCAATGGAATTTTATAACACCAAATATGACCAACGATGGTCATGATTCAAATATTAATGTTGCATCTTCATGGTCAAGAAATTTCCTTGAACCTTTATTGAAAAATGATTATTTTATGAAAGATACTTTAATTTTATTAACATTTGATGAAAATGAAAATTATTTTATTAAAAATAGAGTATTTGCATTATTATTAGGTGGATCAATTCCTAATGATAAAAAGGGGACTATTGATCATACATTTTATGAACATTATTCTGGATTATCAACGGTAGAAGTTAATTGGGATTTACCAAATTTAGGAAGACATGATGTTGATGCTAATGTATTTGATATTGTTGCGAATAAATTAGGAATTCAAAATAAAGATGTTGATACTACTTATAAAGCTAATAATAAACCATATGTCGGATATTTTAATGATGATTCAATTGATTTACCAGCGCCTAATGTTAATGCAAAAGGTAAAAATGGATTAGGTGTGTTAGATTCAATTTCATCAGTTTGGGCAGAAGAATATTCCAAACAAGTTTCAAATTCTTATTTTACATCAACAACTACCACAGTTTCAATAAGTTTAGGAGACGCAACTACAACTTCTTCTTAAACTTGATGGATATTTGATGTGATTTATTTTACAGTATAGTGTTGCAAAATACTTATATATTAATTTAAAAAAAATATTATAGTAAGAAATGAATGTAGCAAGATCTCATAGTGAAAGCAAATATTATCAAAAAATTAAACAAAAATTAGTAGCCACATATATATATGTGTATAAATATATATGATAAAGAATTGAACCTAATAAAACTCTAAAAAGAATAGTGATAAAAAAATATCTATAGTGGATTATCTATAATCTAATATAATCTAATAAAGAATAAAAAGTGAAAGAACGTAAATATAAAGCAAAAATTAAAAGTATAGCAAGTATTAAAAAGATTGTTAAAAGAACCCATAAGTAACAATTAAAAATCATTCAACATAAAAATCAGTTTCATCATTAAAAACTCTTGTAGCTTCTTGTTTATTTGAAGCTTTCTCCCATGGGAAAATTGGTGTTGGTTGATAAGATTGATTTTCTTCATCAATTTCATCAATTTTTAAACTATTATCCTCATCCCATTTATTACTAAAATTTTTTGGTAAATTTAATAAATGACCTTCACCTTTTTCAGAATAATCATTAATTTGATTAATTTTAGAAATAGTGAAAATTTCACTTGCAGATTTACCAAAATAATTTGAATTGAAAACATTCCACCAATTTTTATGAATATTTGAAATGATTTCATAATTTTTACCAAAACTTCCTGAAGCAAAAATCGAAGAATCTCTTGTTAACCAAGGTTTATTTAATCCAATGAAATGAATATTTTTAATATCTTTAGCAAATCTATTAAAAGCAGGAATATATTGATAACTTGCAGATGGAGTAACATTAAAAGTGAAAGGTAATCTAAACCATTTACCTAAGAAAAATTCATTTAATAAACCTTGATCAGCACCATCAAATGAAGGAGTTTCTTCATTTTGAATTTTATATAATAATTTATTAAAAATTTCTTTAGAAGGTTTTGTAATGAAAACACCAGAATTGAAAATATCCGGCCAACCACTATCTGGAGATGCAGCAATTAAATAATTTGAATCATTTAATTCAATTTGAGTGAAAAATTCATCAATATTAACTAAAGGTAAAACATCTGAGTCTAAATAAATTAATTTTGAATATTGTTCTTGTGACCAAATTGTAATTTTAGTATAAGTTGAAATTAAATCAAGTCTACCTAAAATTGATAATTCTTCAAATGAATTACTCAAGATTGGATTAACAGGGATAATATCATCATAAACTTCTTTTAAAAATTCAATAGCTTCATCTGAAACATTTGCAATTAAGATAACTAATCTCTTTGTAGTACCTGTTTTTTTCAAAGCTCTCCCTAAAACTAAAGAACCAGGGAGATAATTGTCATTGATAAGAACGGTGATATAAGCTTCAGTCATTGTGGTATATGAACTCTAGTAAATAACTAGCAGAATTAATAAATTGAGATGAATATATAATAAACTGAAGTGAATATAAATACAAGTATAAATATAAATACAACCCTTATTCCCAATTCCCAAATTTCCTAAAACAGTCAATCTTTCGATCAAACATTTACTGATTAAGCGAAATTCAAACTTTTAAGGAACTCCCCAGAAAACTGCCGGTTTGCGCAGCAGAACGTAAACAATTATACGAGTTAGCTAATACATTACGTAAAATAAATTATAAGATCATTTATTCTAATAGATAAAAAAGCATTTTAAAATAACAAAAGTTCATAGTTCCACATATTTTTTTTTAAAAATTAATATAATATAACATAATATAATATAACGTTTGATTAGATTCCAGCTTCATTTCATTATGCACGTTTATAGATATTAGTATTACCACCTTGTTGAACTTGTTGACCATTACCACCTGTTCCAGTAGAAATATTTTGTGCTCCATTTGGTACTTGAGATAAATGTGCACTTGCACGAGCACTTGATGATGCATTTTCTTTTAATGTAGTTAATTGTTTTGATCTAAAGTTTTCATAATGTATTGATGAAGTAGTTTCTATTAAATCTTGTAAATGAGTTCTTGTTAAAAAATCTCTTAAATAAACAAATTCAGATTGATTAATATCTTCAACATTTATTGTACCCCATCTTGTTCTTCTACCTTTGAAAACTTCACCATTAATTGTAATTTCATTTTCTGATCCAATAACTGCAAATGGAATAATTGATTTAATACTATTATTTAATTCTTTTTCTTCATCTAATAAATCATCTGAATCATATGGATATAGATTTAAATTATGATATTGAAATTCATTTTGTAAAATTTTTCTAAAATTTTCACGTTCATCTAAAGTTAATGTATCAGCTTTTGCAATAATTGGAATAACATTTGAAATTTCACTTAATTTTTTTAAAGCTAAAATATCAACAGCTTTTAAACCGACATTATTTGGTTGAATAAAATATAGAATTGCATGAACTCTTGTATCATTAATAAATCTTTCACGTTGTGCAGTTAATTCTTTTCTAAGATATAAAGAATATTGTTCTTTAATATATCTAACTATTGGTTCCCAACATTTATCATTATTAATTTGATCACCAAAACCTGGAGTATCAACAACATTGATATTTAAACGAACATTATTTTCAATTAATTGATGATTTGTTACTGAAATTTCTGAAGTTTTAGTAATTGGTTCAGTACTTGATTTACGACCTAATGAATCAACAAGATGTGATGAAAATAAAGTGTTGATCAGTGTTGATTTACCTAAACCTGAATAACCAGCAACCAGAATATTAAATTGGAAACCTCTTTTCAATAAACGATGTTCAATTTGAGTTGTAATTGTATCAAACCCAACATATGAAGAAGGTTGGAAAACGTTTTGCTGTTGTTGATGTGGTTGTTGTGTAGCAGACATGATTGGAATATAAGTGTGAATGATCTGAATGAATTGAACAAAGACAACGAGTGAAGAATTGTAACAGATGAACTTTTCTTAAAATCTATTTTAAAAGAAATCAAATCAAATTATATTAATTGTGGTTTTTGTGTTTGTGTTAAATCAAAGATCTTTTAATTTTCTAAAATTCCAACACAAAACGAAACGCGTTTTTTTCAAGATTTCACACAAAAATAGAAAAAATTTAAAAAAATGTGAAATGTCCGAAAAGGGTAATTTTATAGTCAGGTGACTGATCAGCTGATATTTTTTCATTTTGATTTTCGCGATTTTTGGTTCTTTCATTGGAAAATTTTGATTTTGATTTGAACAATTCTATGAAGAAAATAGACATTGTTGGTTATTTAAATAAAGAGATCTTGATTTTGAAAAAGTTAAAACTATAACAATGTCTCTTAGTATTGGATTAGGAAGACTAAGTGGTCTTTCATTACCACGTCTTCCAGAAATAAGCATTAGAATACCGAACCCATTTGCATCAAAACCTTCATCATCATCAAAACCATCATCATCATCATCACAAATTCAATCACAAGAATCAGGTCCTTCCCTTAGAGAAAGATTAGAAGAATATTTATCAAATAGACCAATTGAAGAAAGTTTTTTCATAGATAATGGAATTTTAAAAGCTGCACCAAAACAAAGAGTTTCACCACAAAAAAGAAAACAAAAATTATATGGTCCAGGTAGTAAACAATTAAAATTTTTACATCATTTAAATCGTTGTCCTTCATGTGGTCATTTTAAAAGAGCTCATACTTTATGTATGCATTGTGTTTCACAAATTCAAAGAGTTTGGAGAAGAGATTTACATGCAAAAGAATCTAAAGAAACTTATGAACAAAAATTAGATGAAATTGATAGAAGAATTTTATATCCAGGTAAAGTTGAAAGTGAATATGAGAAAAAATTAAAACAAAAAAGTGAATATGTTGATCATCGTTCAAGAACTTTACCAGTTGAGAAGAAGGATAAATAATTAGTTTAAAGTGATAATAACTTGTATATATAAAATTTCATGAATTTAAAAGATTTACCATATATAATACTTACGTACAGCTTTACCATATAATACGTACATTTTAAATTATAAATTATTATAACATTATCATTAATAAAATTAAAAAATTATCTCTAATCTATTTTATATTGTTTTATATATTACATAACAATACATTTTGCACAAACACCACCTTCAGATTTTGATTCTTCTTTTGAAGGTTGAGCTTGTTGTTTTCTAACAACTTGTTCTTTAGATTCTGGAGCTTTTTTAGAATCTTTGGTAGCAGTGGCACCAGTTGTATCTTTAGTATTACCAGTGGCAGTAGCAGCAGCGCCTGAAGTAGCAGCAGCAGTAGCACCTGTAGTAGTAGCACCTGTACCTTGACTTGTCTGTTTAGCAGTTGAATTTGATTTACTTGCTTGTTTACTTGCAACAATTTTTTGAACAGTATTATAAAAAGATTCACCTTGAATTTCACCAATATCTAATTCTAATTTTGAAGGTTGTCTTGAACCATCACCACCTGCAAAAGTACCTGAACCCCATGGAGAGCCACCATGAACTTCATCTAATGATGTTAATAATGGGAAAGCTTTACCATAACCTAATGGAACATAAATTATACCATGATGAGTTAAAATTGATAAAATATTTCTAATTGTTGTTTCTTGACCACCACCTGGAGTACCAGTTGATACAAAAATACCAGCAATTTTACCATGGAAAGAACCTTGAGCCCATTGTTTACCAGTTTTTTCCCAAAATGCAGACCATTGAGCAGGTAAATTACCAAATCTTGTAGGAATACCAAAAAGGAAACCATCATAATTTTGTAAAATTTCTGGAGTTATATAAGGAATATCAGCAGGTTTTGCAGGAGCATGAATTAACGCTAAAACATCATCACTCAAAGTTTCTTCAACTTGAAAAATATCAGCTTCACCACCAGATTTTTCAATACCTTTTTGAATTGATTTTGCTAATGTTAAAACATGACCATAAGTGGAATAACTTATAATCTAATAAAAATTGTTAGTATATATGAATTGTGATCAATGGAAAAGAGGGCTTTTACATACAGCAATCTTGACCATTTTGGAATGTTTTGTATGATATCTTTAGTGTTTTTTTACCTGTTCAAAGATTGGGTATATATAATAGTACAGATGTTTGTTTATAAGGGAATTTGGGAGGTTAAAAGATATTTTATAATTCAATGCATGTTACAAATTGCTTACGTATTATTCACGCGTAAACTTATCTCAGTTTAAGCCTTGCAAATTGTCAATGCTTACTGATCAAATTACAAATTACCAAATTACGAATTGAGTAATAAAGGTGCGTTTTCCTGAACAGATTGGGATATTTCCACAACAGGAATTTTTATTGGATAAAGATTCAACAACAACTACAACAACTACAATTCATTACTCATTATCATGTAATTCACACTAAATATTATAGAGCTCATCATCATATCTTGGTAATTGTAATTTATAATTGATTTGTGATGTTTTACTCATTCCATAGAAATCGGAAATATCAAAATTTGTAATGATTACTCAGTTAAATGCTGGCATTAAACACACTCAAACATACGCAAAGGTTACGAACACTGTGCCCCCTTTTAGTAACATTTTAATAATAATCAAATAAAGCAAATTCCAAAAGAGGTTCATTTCTGAAGTACGTGTTTGTATATATATAAGTACTTGAAGTATTCCTTTAAACTCAATTCAATTCAGTTGTTTTAATATACTATAATATAAATATATATTATAAACATACACAATGGCTCCAAAAGTTGCAATTATCATTTACACATTATACGGTCACGTTGCTAAAATAGCTGAAGCTGAAAAAGCTGGTATTGAAAAAGCTGGTGGTCAAGCTGATATTTATCAAGTTCCAGAAACCCTTAGTGATGATATTTTAAAATTAATGCATGCCGGTGCTAAACCAGATTATCCAATTGCTTCACCAGAAACTTTAACTCAATATGATGCCTTTTTATTTGGTATTCCAACAAGATATGGTAATTTCCCAGCTCAATGGAAAGCTTTTTGGGATTCAACTGGTGGTTTATGGGCTAAAGGTGCCTTATATGGTAAAATTGCTGGTGTTTTCGTTTCTACTGGTACTCCAGGTGGTGGTCAAGAAGTTACTGTTTTAAATTCTTTATCAACTTTAGCTCATCATGGTATTATTTATGTTCCATTAGGTTATGGTAAAGCTTTCCCATTATTAACCAATTTAGAAGAAGTTCATGGTGGTTCTCCATGGGGTGCTGGTACTTATGCTGGTGGTGATGGTTCAAGAACTGCTTCTAAATTAGAATTAGAAGTTGCTGAAATTCAAGGTGCTACTTTCTGGGAAACTGTTCAAAAATTTTAAATTAATTGAATTAATTGAATAGATTATATACTTTTATATTTTGAGAATATTTATGAAATCTTATGAGTTTTTAATTAATTGTAGTGAAAACATGTTCTATGGTACTTGTGATTGTATGGTTCGGGAAGAATTATAAAATATCGCACTTGAAAAATTTAGTGATAGTTTCAACTTTATCTTTATACTTTAATTCACCATACATATATTCATATTCATATTCAAAGTTATTATTCAAAATGAGTAACGTATTAGATCAATTGTTAATAGAAGATGTATGTGAATTGTGATATAACCCTGTATTCAAGTATACTAATAATATTATAGATTGCAAGATATTGTCCACAAAATTTTTTGGCTTATCATAAATGTATTTCAGAAAATAAAGAAAATCCAATGAATTGTATTCCAAAACAACAAGAATTAGCATCATGTATTAAAAAAGAGTAAGTTATATATATAAGATATTGTCTATTGAGTATATTGATTAACCAATGATTATAGAGTTCCTGCTTTCCAAAAAATCTTGGGTAATTGTGGTCAATTATTAAATGATTATAATGATTGTTTAAGGTCAAATATTTCAAATCAACAAGCTTGTATTGAATTATTAGCTCAAGTTAGACAATGTGCTGAAAAACAAGTTGATTTAAATAAGAATACAATGAATAATTTAAATCCTGGTAAATAAGATGGGATTAATTAATCGATATTTGATGATTATTTATTAATGATTACTTGTATATATATAATTTAGAATTATGATATTGTTTTTAATTTGTAGTGTTTGATTAAAATATGTTCTAATCGAATATTTCCAAATAATCTACTACATTATAGTATTTATCATAGTTTTTATCTTAGTTTCATTTCCCATCAAATCTGCGTACAATATTATTTTTTAAGCTTTTGACAATTTGAAAAAAACACATCAACACAATCAAAACTTTATCAAAACAAAAACAATCAATAACAATCACAATCAAAAAAAGGTCAATAAGATCAAATATCAACTCATTGTCTTTAAATTCAAGTCTAGAATATCATCTTTCCCTGTTTGTCTCAGATTTTTTAAACCAAAAGTCATCCCAGCGCAATTCAAAATTGATCAACAAAAGGATTAACTAAAATTCCATACCACAAAAAAAAAAGTTACTAATATTATATTATATTACATATCACAATGTCATCATCTCGAAGTACAAGTACAAATGGATTAAATTTAAATAACATTCCAACTTTCCAATTAGATTCAGGTACACATACACCATCAACAAATTCTAAACTCCATTCAAATTATTCAACAAGATTAAATTCTCCTACAAGACATCAATTATTACAAGAACAAATGTTATCAGATAAACCTGCTTATAAACAAATTAAAATAAATTTAAATAAAATACCATCGAAAAGTCCCAATGTTTTAAAATCTGTTTCATTTGATACAATTTCAAAAGATTATTTAAATATAAGTGATGATGATTATGATGATGATGATGATAATAGTTTTGATGATATTGATTATGATGATTATGAAAAACAAGATGATGATGATTATTTTTCAAGAAATAATAAAAGATCAACATCTATTAATGAACGTATTTCAAGACATGATCCAAATTTATCAAACTATCTAAGTCCCGGCGCTACTACAACTAGTGGTGGTGGTGGTGGATCTTCAAGAGGTAATTCAAGAACTAGAGGTAGATCCCCTTCACCATTTAGAGATTCTTCACCTTCATCATTTACAGGGTTTAAATCATTAAATAGTATTGAAGGTGGAGGTAATAAAATAAATTATAATTCAAATGGTTGGAGAACTGATTATCCATCAAGACCAAGTATTGATTTAGATTCATTTACATTAACTTATCAATCCTCTAAATTTAATGAATTTATTAAAAAAAATGAAAATTATAGATCAATTATTGTTTATATTACAGGTAGAAGACATTCTTGGGTTGCATTAGATTTTGCAATTGATAAATGTTTAAAAAATGGTGATCATCTTGTTGTTGTTTCAAGAATTCCTTATAGTAATGATTTTAGAAATTATAAAACAAAAGATCAAATAAATTTCCGTAAAACTGCAGAAAATTTAAAAAAATATTTAAATTTTTTAATTAATGATGATAAAATTATCAAGATAACAATTGATTTATTTCAATTTAATAGTACTTATACTATATTAAATGAAATTATAAAAATTTATGAACCATCAACTTTAGTAACATCAACAAAACCAAATTTAAAATTTAAAAGAAATCAAACTTGGAAAACTGCAAGGATTACAGATAGATTAATTAAAAATTTTAGTTTACCAATAGTTGTTGTTCCAGCTTTTACAATGAATGATTATGAAATTGAATTTTTCAATAGGAAAATTAATGAACAATGTATTGATGAAAATTTAAATCAATTACAAAATAAACTGGAAAATGTTAATATGAATGATGATTCAATTAATTCAATTGTTTCAAATGATGATGATGGTGATGATGATTCTGATAATATTTCAATTGATTCAAATGATAGTGAAATTAGTGAAAATAGTGGAGATAGTGATTTAGAATCAAATAGTTCATCATTTAAAGATCTTACAAGAACTATAAGTAATTATCAAGATGTATTAGAAAATTTTATTAATGAAAATGAATCAAAAGAAATTAAACAAGATTTTTTTTTGAAAAAACTGAATAAAATTACAGATATTAATCATAAAATTTCATTAAAATTTATGGAAACTTCAAATAATGGAGGTGAAGGTGCTGCATTAGTTAGAAGTTTAACAGGATTACCAGAATTAGAAAAAACAAAATCAATGTTGGATGTGCTATCAGATGAACAAATTAAAATTGATAATTTAAAAAAATCTCTGAATAATAATTTAAGTCATAGTACAAGTCCAAGTGGTACACCAGGTAATTTAACTCCTAATGGTGGTAATAGTACACCTGGTACATCAACACCAAGTAAAACAATTAAATTTTCTAATGATATATCAAATCCAAAAGATTTAAAATTAAAATCATTAGAACATTTAAATTCATTAAGAAAATATAATACACATACAGATCAAAATCCACATCAACAACAACAAAGAAATTTATTATCACCATCAAGATCTCAACCACAAATTTTAACAAAATCATTATCAGAATCAAAAGTTTCAACACTGAATAATAATAATAATAATATTAAAGATGATAAAGATGATAAAAAGAAGAAAAGTGGATTTTTATCTAAAATGTTTGGTAGATCAAAAGATAAAAAATCAAAATCACGTCGTCCAAGTACATGATTATTATGAAATGTTTTATATATAGTTATAGATATGTATTTTAATGATAAGCTTATTTATATTTATGGAGAGATAATTTAAGTAAAGATACGATTAGATCTTGAAGACGATTAAATATATAACCACTAATGATTAATATAGCAAGCAATTTGAGGTGCTATACTATAATATCTAAACTAATATATATATATCTTTATGGTTTTTGACTTATATTGTACTATTGCTCAAAGTACCTCCACAAATATGTACTTCATAGCCCAATATGTATCAATTATGCATATTAAACATCAACCCACAAAATGTATTAATCAAAGCATTACTATAATTCTAGTACTATTTGATAATTTAATGAATAAAAACTAAATCTTATGATCTATATACCATTTTCTTAAAATCTGGGGTAAATGATTATAGTTTTATAGATCTATAACCGGAGCCATACGTTATTTACCGGGTTGTTCTAGTTAAACAGGTGTCCGTCTTCAGTGTCCATGTGTCCGATGGGGTCCGGGCTTTGTTAAGACTCAAAAGATTATGGAAGCGAAGAATCCGAAATGATCATTGATTAATTAAACAGTCATAGATTTATAGTAGGCATAGTCATTGAAGTGTATATAAAGTAAGGAATATCTTTTTTCTTGTAATTAATTAATTGATTGTCTTTAATTTTCTTAATTTCCTTAATTTATCAGCCGATTTTTGATTTACTGATTTTCATTTTCCCACAATTCCCATTTCCATTAATTCCAATTTGATTTCCAATTTTTCCGTGGAGAGAAAAAAACCAAAAAGTCAACCAACAAAAACACTTTTATATCAATAACAACTTACGACTTCAACTACAACAACTTCATCAATTACCATTACCATCAATTCAACTGATTCTTACTCAAGTAAAGTACATCAATTGATTATCAACAGCGAAAAAGATTTGAAAGAAATTACATATATTCAACTTTGCCCCCCATATTATAGAGATCTTAATTACACAAACCCACAATCACAATGAGACAATCCATATTCCAAACTGCTAAAAGATTATATTCAACTGCTGCTGCTCCAGCTGCTCAAGCTGCTACATCTAGTCCTGCTGCCGCCACCACTGCTGCTGCCACCACTGCTAAAGTTGTTTCTAAACCTGCCAAAAGAATTGGTGCTTTTAGAGGTGGATTTTTAGGTTTTTTCTTTGGTGTTAGTTTAACTTCAATTTTCACTTATTCATATGTCTTGGATCAACATAAAACAAGTTCAAATGTTATTATAAGTGATGTCTTGAGTTTACAAAAATCAATTAGAGTTTTAGAAGAACATGTTCGAGTTTTAGAAAAGAATCAAAAACCAATTGATAAATGAATACATTAATTACTAAAAGATATTAAAATTTCAATTCATATTCATTGATTTGAGTACATACATTTAACAAAAGCATGTCTTTTATACACCATCACCAACATCTATATTCACATTTTACTCATTTGTATTTTAACATGTTTTATTTATTTATTATTAAATTCTTGTAAGTGTCAGTATTACTCATCCTCTTCAATTTCAATTCGCGAACACTTTTCGTTAATTTTTGTCGAAAGCACGAAATTTAGATTGAAACAATGAAAAAAACGTTGATTTAAATCTCAATTTTACAAACACAGACAAAAAAGAACACACGATAAAAGTTAATTATACACACAAGGTTACACACACACAAGGACTCATACATCATGTCAACGGAGCGTAGACCTTCAATTGCTGAACGTCGCTCTTCAACAACAACAAATACACGTCCACAATTTGATTCTCATTTATCAACAACTAATGAAACAATTTATAATGATGGAGGAAATCAACAACATGGTCAAGGTCAAGGTCAATTTTCCACTTCAAGAAGACCTTCAGTGGTACCACATTTAGCTGGTTTAGAAAAACCTTTACCGGAATCAATCCCAGAACAATGTGATGTTGTTATCGCAGGTACCGGTTTAGTTGAAAGTATATTAGCTGCCGCTTTAGCATGGCAAGGTTCAAATGTTTTACATATAGATTCAAATGATCACTATGGTGATAATACTGCTACTTTAACTATAGATCAAATTAAAAATTGGGTTGTTAAAGTTAATAAAAATGAAATCATTGGTTTTAAAAATGCTTTACTTTATATACCAAGTGGTAATGAACTTTTTAAATCAAAAGATTTTGGTTTAGATTTAACTCCAAAAATTTTATTTGCTAAATCTGATCTATTATCTTTATTAATTAAATCAAGAGTTTATAAATATTTGGAATTTTTACCATTAAGTTCTTTTCATTTTTTTGAAAATGATAATTTTGAAAAAATGTCAAATACAAAACAAGATATTTTCACAAATCAATCATTATCTTTATTAACAAAAAGATCTTTAATGAAATTTATAAAATTTGCTATAGATTGGGAAAATCAACCACAAATTTGGGAATCTTACAAAAAAAAACCAATGGAAATTTTCCTCAATGAACAATTTAAATTAGAAAAACCACAAATTTGGGAATTAATTTTTTCAATTGGTCTTTGTAATAATTTAAAAATTAATACTCCAGAAGCTTTACTTAGAATTAAAAGATATTTAATAAGTTTTGATGTTTATGGAAATTTCCCAGTTATGTATTCAAAATATGGTGGTGCAGGTGAAATTTCTCAAGGTTTTTGTCGTTCAGCTGCAGTTGCTGGTACAACTTATAAATTAAATACAAAATTAGAATCATTTGATCCAAAAAATAAAATTGCAAAATTTTCTGATAATTCAAGAATTAGAGTTAATGAACAAATTATTTTATCACCAAGTCAAGCTCCAAATAATGCACAAAATATACCAAAACAAGAATATGAAATTCAAAGATTAACTGTTATTGTTAAAAAAACTTGTAAAGAATGGTTTGAAAATGGTGAAAGTGCATCAATTGTTGTTTTCCCTTCAGGTTCTTTATCAACAAATAATTCAGAAGCTGTTCAAGCTTTAATTATGAGTGAAGAAACTGGTATTACTGCACCAGATACATGTGTTTGGTATTTATCAACAACTGAAAAAGGTTTAAAAGGTCGTCATGATTTAGAAAATGCATTGAAAAAAATGGAAAATTCAATATTAAGAGAAAGTTCTGATTTAAATAATGAAGATGAATTATTTGATAATGGTACAGGTATTTTAAATTCTGTTAAATTAGGTCAATCATTTAAAGATTTTGTACCAAAAGAAAAAATTCAATATTTATTAAAATTATATTATATTCAAAAAACTTCAATACCTCATGCAGATGTTGTTAAACCTTCAATTTATAAAAAAAATCTTGATAATAATAATAATACCTCCACTGAAAATAAAGATGCTCCAGATAATGGAGTTATTTATTCAACTTTACCATCAAGTGAAATTTCTTATGATGGTATAATAACTGCAGCTAAAATTCTTTATGAAAAAATTGTTGGATCTGATGATGATTTTTTTGATGTTGATTTTGAAGATGATGATGAAAATGATGAAAACAATGGAATTAATAATAAAAATAATGATGAATTAGCATTTGATGATGATATTTCAGAAACTGTTGAATTTGCTGATGATATGGAATTATAGATTAACTTTCATATTCATCTGTTCATTATATATCTGTTATCGTTTATTTGATATAAACTATTTTGCATCATTTCATCAATTCATAATATAACTACACATTCTTTTAAATACTTTTTTTGCTAGTTTTTTCTTCACTTGTTTCTTCATTTCATTTTATAAATACAATATGGGTATAATTCCCTGAAACTAATTGGATACCATATGTATATACTTTAATTTTCAATTCATCATGGTTTATTAATAAATAACTTAATTAATTAATTACTATATATTGTAATTTTCAAAAGCCCTAACTCAAATCACATGATTTATTTTTCAAAATCGTCACAAATAATTTACCCGGATTTTCATGGTATGTACCACATTTTTGAAATTTTTCAAAGTATTCGCATCGGTCAATGGTGAAAAAAAAAATTAACGTTAATGGTTAACCATATATTCAAAGTGATATATTTTTGAAAAAAGTATAGTACTGAGCAGTTAATTTCCCTGTCGAAGAAGTCTACTATTATAAACAAAAAAATATATTAAAAAATGTCTGACGTTGAACAAGTTGAACAAGTTGAACAAGTTGCTGTTGAAGAACAATCAGGATCAATCACTATTGAAGATGCTTTAAAATCAGTTTTAAGAACTTCATTAGTTCATGATGGTTTAGCTAGAGGTTTAAGAGAATCCTCAAAAGCTTTATCAAGAGGTGAAGGTCAATTAGCTGTCTTATGTGATTCAGTTACTGAAGCTTCAATTGTTACTTTAATTGAAGCTTTATGTAATGAACCAGAAGAAAAAATTCCATTAATTAAAGTTTCAGATGCTAAATTATTAGGTGAATGGGCCGGTTTAGGTAAAATTGATCGTGAAGGTAATGCTAGAAAAGTTGTTGGTGCTTCTGTTGTTGTTATCAAGAACTGGGGTGCTGATTCTGAAGAACGTAACATCTTATTAGAACATTTTGCTAACCAATAAATTATTTAATATTTTAATTAATCATTAAATAATTTTAAAAATGGGTAGGTTTTGTATATTGATGAAAATTTAATGTCAGATTTATCTTAAAAAAAAAAATATTGCAATAGTATTTGTAGCATATATTATAGCAAAATTATACATTATATTAGATGAATATTGGAACATCAATACCTCCATTTTCTTCTTCTTCATATTGATTTTCATTTAAATTGTATCTTATATTATCTTGTTCTTGTTCATGTTGTTGTTCATGTTGTTCAACTTGTTGATCTTGCCTTTCCAATCTTTGTTTTTCATTTTCAGGTATTAAATTTTCAATTGGTTCATCAAAATCTTTTTGTAAAATTTTAAAATCAAATATTGTACCTGTATAATTTTTTGGTAAATCAAATCCATAAAGACTTAATAAATTTAAACTTAATTTATTTGAATCTTTTTTAAATTTACATTTATTTGATAATTTAATACTTTTTAAAAATTTATTAAAAATATTAAATTCATAACAACTTAAATTATATTGATCATTATTATAAATAATTAATTTTTCTAATATTGATTTTTCATTTGGTAAATATAAAGTTGAATTACCAACTTCACTTTTAGAAATCAATGCTAATCTTTCATATGATTTGTTATTATTATTATTATTATCTTGTTGTGATGTAGCATAAATATAAATTTGTTCAGAATTTATATCTTTTAAATCTTTTAATGCATCATATAAAACATCAGATTTTATAATACCTTCAACTAATAAATCATTTTGATTTAATTCAAAACCTATATTATTAGCTTCTAATTCCAAATTTATAAATGTTGAAAATTCACATCTTTCAATCATTTTATTATCTTCAAATATTAATATAAATGGATAACCTGAACCTTTATAAAAAATTGTACATTCAGTTTGTGAATAATAATTATTATTGTTACCATTGAATTGAGTATTATTTTTAGATGCAAGACTTAAACTTTCAGCAATTGGAGTTAAATCAACTGCAAATTTATTTTGATTTGTATTATCAATTGAATTTGAATCTGAATTTGAATCTGAATCATCTGTATCATCATTATTATCTTTATCCTTAGTTTGAGGGTTATATTGATATGTGGTGAATAATGATTTTTCAAGTGTTATCTCAGCTATTATCTTTGTTAGTATATAAAATCTCTTATTACCACTAAAATTACTCATACCTCTACATATATGTGAATATTCAGTGATAAAATTTAATCCATCTTCATCAATTGTAATTAAAACTTGTGAATTAACAGAAGTTAATGAATTCAAAATACTAGATATATGACTTAATGAATGTGTAGTTGCTGAAAAAACAAAATCATCATCCAATCTTTGTGTCATTATACTATATTTATAATTCTGGGGTAATTTGGTGAATTTCTCACCGGGTATTAATTTTTCAAGTTTATTATTTGTTTTGGAAATTCTGTTTTCGGAAAAGTAATTGAATTTTTAATTTCTCACTTTGACATATAATTACACAAAACAAAAAGTACTTAACCTCCAAAAAGACTAAGAAGTTGATCAGTTATTAGTTATTATATTCAAGATGCCATTATCATTTGAAATCAACAAGAGAAAAATCAAAAATCTGGGATTTATTAGTGCTGCTATACTGTTTGGAATTGGTTGTATAACTCTGTACAAATCCATTCAAAGTGAAGAAACTCCAAATCAATCCAAATCAGAAAATAAAGGTGATAAAACCAAAGAAATAGCCAATAAATACACTTCTAAACCAGTTACAATAGTGGTTACTGATTCTATAATATCTGCAAAGTTAAGATTAGGTGAAATTTTATCATTAACTCAAGATGTTGTATTAGTATTAGATCCAAATTTAAATAAACAAGATTTAATTGGAATTGAACCTCAACAAGAATATAAAATTATTGAATGTGAAAGTTATGATGGTCTTTGGTCTATTGTTAAACATTTAAATAGTGAATTAATCTTTGTTGTTAAAGATGATTTAATTGAAGATTTACCAAAAAATTTATCAAGATTTGTTGGAGAAATTATTGAATTAGAACAAAATTTTGCTCATATAAATCAAAAAATAATATCATATATTATGAATTAAAGAGAATTAAATAATTATTTATTTATTGTTTTGTTATATTTCTTTTAGTACCAAATGTTACTTTTTCATTTGATTGATTTGCACCACCAATATAACCATATTCAAATGAACTCCATTTAGAATCATTTAAATGTTTAGGCTTTTTAGGAATTTTAGGAGGTGAATGTTTTGTACTTAATTTTGGTCCAATAACTGGTATTGATTGTTGATTTTTATGAACATATCTTGAAAAAGATACAATAGTTTGTAATACAATAGTTGGATCATTTGATTCATAAAGATCAATTGTTTGGAAAACTTCATCTTCTGGTACACCATAATTTTTAACAAATGTTAAGAATTGAGATATGTTTTCCATCTTGGCTGTTAGTTATATATATATATCAATTGAAATTAATTTTAATACATACTTGAACAAATGGCATTTTACTTTCTTTGTATTTAACAACTTTATCACCATGTATAGCATTTGCAAGTCTTTATAGTTAATAAATGGTCTCGAACAATGTAAATACATAATACTCACTTTCCTAATACAACACCATCTTTTAAAGTTTCAATTAAATCATTTTTAGGATCAGTTTCACCTATTCTATCAAATATCCATATTCTTGCTTGATCTGCTAAATTTAAATCATATTTTGATTTTCTTAATTCTTTTAAATCTTGATCTAATGAAGATACGTCTGCTTTCTTTTGATAAGGGTCTTCTTCCATGGTGAATAACAATTAGCTTCTAGAATTCAATTTTGTTTAAATTCTGTTTTAAATTGTTTTGTACCCGGTTAAATTTGGATTTTCATGGCTATATTAATAAAATCAGCACTAGCCACAGTAATTACCTTATCCGGTAATACTATCTTACATTAGCCACATCTGTTCCCAATACGGATATCAAAGGTGTGGCTAGTGCGACTTTGTTTACTTTTCAAAATTCAAGACAAAAAGATTCACAATTAAAACAAAGAAAGAAATACTAAGGAATACTAAGAACTAAGGAGCTTAAAGGTCTTTGACAAAGGGAAAGAAGGTGTGCTGGTCTTTTGCTTCTGTTACTGTTTAACTTGCTAAGATTCAATTGGTGGCTAGATATCTCAAGTCAAAAAGATCTATAATCTATTAATCTATTGTCAATATAAGGGGACAACCCGATTCATCCATTGTTTTATAAACCTTTATGCATTCAATAAACCATAGATAAAGACAAAAATGGAATTCTTAAAATCATTATGGCCTAATTCTTCAACTAATGTCATTACAATTCCTCAACATATAGAAGGTGAATTAGAAGATGATTTAGATTTAAAAATTAAATCATTAACTTATCTTTTTAAAAGATTAAATATTGAAAATTTACCAGCTTTTATAAATGATGAAAATGGGATATATGATTTGAGAAATGATGAAGCTAATAATGAAGATACTTATTATAATACTAAATTAGATACAATTTATAATAAAATTGAATTTGAAAGAGTTTTAATTAATGATGAACATAGAATTCTGGTTGATTGGTTTAAAAATAGATTCCGTTCAATTTGTATCTTATCAAATTATCCATCAAAATCAAATTTAAATTCTTTGGGGAAACATTTTAAATTTATTGTATTAAAACCAGATTCATCAGATGAAGATTATTTAAAAATATTAATAAATTCAGATATTTATTATGAACATCCAATTGATCCAATTTTAAAAACTGATATACTATTAGAAATTCTAAAAAATCAAAAATTATTAAAACCAAGTTATAAAAAAAATTTTAATAAAAATGATCGTTCAATAATTATTTTAAAATATGTTAGAAAATTAAGTGAAATTATTCAAATTGAAAGAATTTATAAAGCTTCATTATTAACAAAATTAGAAGAATTTAAAAATTCAACTTTAGGATTAATTAAAGAAGATGATCAATATGATGATAATGAAGATCATTCAGATTTAGAACAAGGTGTTAAAGTATTCCCAAATACAATTAGATCAAATAATTCAACAACAAATTTAAGATCAAGATCAAGATCACCAATTCGTAAATCAAGAGATGATAACCAACAACAGCAATCACAACCAACTTTACATAAACCTTTATCAACATTAAAATTAAATCAACAATTACCACCACCAAATTCTTCAACAAAATTAACACCACCATCATCACCAACAAAATTAAATTCATTAAATTCTTCACAAAATTCACCAAAATTTAGATCAAGATCTTCATCACCAATTAAATCTTTAAAAAAGAAACAATCAATGACTTTATTAAAAATGGATAAATCATTAAATAATAATGATGAACAACAACAACAACAATATCAACCTACATCAACTTTATTATCAAATGAAGAAAAGTCATTAATTTATTCACAATCTGAACAAGCTGTATTGTTTAGAGTTGAAAGAGAACGTAAATTATTAAGATCAAATTGATATAAACAACATATTACTTTTATATTCAAAACACATTCATTATACATTATATATACCATATATTTAAACATTCATTTTTCCATTTTTTTTTATTATTATTATTATTATATATTTACATGATTTTATAGGTTGATTTTTTAGGTGTTGGAAATTTTAAATGCATACATATTCAAGAGAAATCCATGTAGTTTTACAATCATAATAATATCATAAATATTGAAATTAAACTATATACAAATCATTACTTATTTTCCCTATATTCTATTGAATTAAATTTTATGTCTATTTTTTGGATCAACATGTAATGGAGACCAAATACCTCTTATACTTTCATTCAAACTTGTAACTTTACCTTTAGTTCTAGTTAATTGAGCACCACTTGATTCTCTCAATAAATTTAATTTTTGTTGAATAATATCAATATTTAAATTTCTAATACAAATTGCTTTTTCACGACCATTTATATATTCACCTTTTATAACTGGATGACCAGCTTTTTCTATAATTTTAAATTCAATTTTTGGATTTGATGTGGCATAATTTTCTAATCTTCTTCTCAAAAATTCTCTTAAACCTTTTGAACTACCACCAGTTTTATCAAATTGTAAAATAATACGTTTACACTGTGGTATTGTTAGTATATATGAAATTATATTCCCCAAAAAGCACAGTTTAACATACTGGTAAGATGAATGCACCGATACCATTACGAATGATGGGTAGTTTCTTGATAGCTTTAATAGGCATGTTATCTAAATCTTCCTTTAATAACCTTTTGTACTGATAATACTAGTTTGTTTTAATTAATACTCATTAAATTTCGAGATTTTTCAACCTTTTTTTAAAAACTTGAATTTTTTTCGGTTTGTGCACACAAAATCATATTCGCGAATTTATATTCAACCCACAAAATATCAATTTAATACTTTTATTTTATTTTAATACTTATTAGATCTATTTATTTATTCTTTCAATTGGATTTATTTATTTGTTTGTTTATTATGTTCACACTGAGATCAATACCTTCACTCTCCAGAACCTTCCACACTTTCAAACCTTTTCACAAACAAAATGTAATGGAATCATTAGATGTTTTATCTGGAGTAAATCCACCATTAAATAATATTCAATCAATTTTACCTAATGGATTTATATTTTCCGAAGGTATCTCTGTACAAGACAAAAGTTGTTTATTAATTGCAAATAGAATTTTAGAATTTAAACCTGATTATAAAATAATCAATGGATTTATCGTGGAATTTACACCAAATTCATTAGGTTTCCTTAAATTAATTAATCCATTACCTGATTTATTTATTATTGGATTAGGTTCTAAAAGTAGATTATTAAGTGAAACAAATACTAGGTTTTTCAATGAATTAGGTATTAAATTAGAAATATCAGATTCAAAAGCTGGTGTTAGAAATTTTAATTTATTGGCAACTGAAAGACCAAATCAAATTGGTGGGATTTTTTTACCACCAAATGTTTAACCTTATTATTATTATTTATTTATTTAAACATATTATTTATTTATTTATTAATACTACAAATACATCAATTATATCAAATTATAGCCATTAAAATCTATATATACAAGTTTATCTTGTACGAATAATACCAGCAGCAATTAAAATTTGAACTTTTCTTGCAACTTCAGGATTTTTCATATGTTCTTGTAAAGCTTGAGGATTATCTCTTGCTTGACTTAAAATTGAATTCATAACAGGATCTTGTAAAATTGCAGCAACTTCTGGATCTTTTGAAGCTCTTTCAAATGTTTGTTCAGGAGTTTCATTTGCTGAAGAACCTTGAAATCTCTGTTGATAAGCTTTAGAATATAATTGATCAATTTCCTTAGCATTGCTACCTTTAGTAACTTCTAAATCTTTTGTTCTTGCTAAATCTAAAGTTTCAATTGCTTTAGCAAAATCTTTTAATGCAATTTCTGCACTTGCTTTACGAATATAAGCTCTAATGAAAGTTGGATCTAATTCCACGGCTTTTGAAGCATCTTTAACAGCTTCAGGGAATGACATTAATTTAGCTAAAGCAGCAGCTCTATTTGAAAAACCTCTTGCATCTTCTGGTGCACGTTTAATCATTTCACTATAAGCTTTAACAGCATTTGGCCAATCACCTTTGGTGAAATATTCTTTACCTTGTAATCTTGCTTCTTCAGCTTTTTCAGGATTAATATAAGCTTTAATTTCAGCGTCTTTAATTAATTTTTGAGTTGATCTTAATTTACTTAAGACATCAGGAGTACGATGTTCAGTTAAAGATTTTTCAAAAAAATTAATAGCTTGTTGATAATCTTGTTTTTTTAAATAAGTTGTACCTATTCTTGCAAATGATTTAGCAATAATTTTATAATCAACTCTTTGTTCTCTACCTTTTGTAATAGCTTCTTCACATGTTTTAATTGTTGATTCATAATCACCTTTTTCAAATTCAGCAGCAGCTCTATTATTTAAATAAGTAACATCTGGATTAATTTCAAAAGCTTCATTATATTTAGCAATTGCTTCATCAAATTTTCTTTGTTTATATAATTTATTACCTTCAGCTTTTGATTCATCAGCTTTTTGTTTTTGTGAAGTTGTTGAATCAGTAGCTTCTTCAATTTTAATATCACCATCTTTATCTTTCTTTGGTTCTTCTTGTTTTTGTTTTTTAGGTTCAGGAACTGAAGTTTGTTCTGATTCTTTTGATGATGATGAAGAAGATGGAGTTGGGGTTGATGCAGCATTAGCTTGAGCACCAACTGGAGAATCATCATTTAAATCAACACCTAATAATGTAGCCATTATAGTCATTAATCTTGGATCAGAAAGCATATCTTGAGCACCAGATTGAGGATTATTTTTCATTCTAATAACTTTATCAACTAAACTTGGATCTTTCATTAATTCTGAAGTTTTTGGATTTTTTTTCAAATTTTCAATTAAATTTGGATCATTAAATAATTTACCTAAGCCTAAATCTGGACCTGGACCTGCATTAGCATATGATTTTGCAGCCTGTACAGATTTTAACCCATCTTGAGCTTGTTTATTTGAAGAATCTAATTCTAAAGCTTTTTGATAAGATTTTTCAGCATCATCCAATTGATTTGAGCCATGATAAGCAGCAGCAACTCTACTATAACCTTTAGCCCAAGTTGGATTGATTTCAATTGTTTTTTGAGCATCTTGTAAAGCTTTATCAAATTGTTTTAAAGAGGCAAAAGAAGCTGAACGATTTGAATATAGGACATGATTAGTTGGAGCAATTTCAATTGCTTTTGAAAAAAATTCAATTGCCTTTTCATAATCTTTAGCGGCAAAAGCAGCGTTACCTTGAGCTTTTAATTCATCAGCAGACATTGTTGTTTGTTGTGTTTTGTTGTTGAATGATTGATGATTTGATTTAATGGTGATTTAATTTTTGATGATGAATTTCTTCACTTTAAATAAAAAAATGTATGGAGAATTCTAGAAAAAAATAAACTGATCGCGAATTTGATAATTTAATACTGGTGGAAGGTGGAATAATAAAATAATAAAATAAGAGTGATAGTATATAATATTTAACAATATAATTAATTTATCATTGGTTTCTATATATATTAATTTCATTTTATAATTATTCAACAATTATTGTATTAATTGATTAAATCATTATTATATATACTTGTTATACACACGACCAATTTAATATTAACTATAAGTTAGAATAAACGATTATTAAAGGTTTAATGGTTGAAAAAATTATTTTTATTATTTATTTTGACTATTATTTAATATAATAATAGTTTTTAAGTAATTTAAAGTGATTTTAAAATTTAATATATTTTTTATTTTTCAAATAACCACTTTAATATTTTTATTTCAATTTTAAAATTGAATATTTAAAAAATCAACAAATTTTAATTAATTATTATTTGTTAATATCCATGTTATTTCATACTAAATACAATATTATGAAATAAAATTAATATGAATAACACATAATATCAAATACAATATTTAATTAATTTAATTACTTATATAAATTACATAATCAATACCATATTAATTACATAATCAAAGCTCATCACTTTAATCTTTTTTTTTTTGATTTGTTTACTTTTCGAGTGAAAAATTCAATAAAATAAATTAACCATATTGATTTACTATATGACTCAAAGAAGAAATAATCTAAACTCATAAGACTTTTATATAATGTCATTCACAGAGGATACTCATAATTTCCAAAATTGGTTAATAAATTCAGGTGTTCAAATTTCACCAAAGATTAAAATTGAAGATCTAAGGTATCTTTCTCAAGGTCGTGGTTTAATATCATTACAAGATATTAATCAAGATGAAATATTATTTAAAATTCCAAGAAATGTTTTATTAAATATTGAAACTGGTTCATTATCTCAAATAAATAATAATAAAGAGAAACTTCTTACAAACTATGATCATTGGGAAGGTTTAATTTTAACTATATTATATGAATTAAGTTTAGGTAATGAAAGTAAATGGTTTCAATATTTTAAAATTTTACCCAACGAGTTCCATAGTTTAATGTTTTGGGAAAAAGATGAATTAGAATTATTAAAACCTTCATTAGTTCTTGATAGAATTGGTCAAGAAAAAGCCCTCGAGACTTTTAATAAATTAATTCCAAATGCCCTTGTTGACCTAGGTATAAATCATTTAAATATTTCTTTAGATTTATTCCATAAAGTTGCAAGTACAATCTTATCATATTCATTTGATGTTGAAAGACCAGATTTTAATGAAGATATGGAAGATGATGAACAAGTTCAATATGATGGTTATTTTAAATCAATGGTAACATTAGCTGATTTATTAAATGCTGATACAAATTTATCAAATGCAAATTTATTTTATGAAACTGAATTTTTAATAATGAAATCAATAAAACCAATCCCCCAGGGACAACAAATTTATAATACATATGGTGATCATCCAAATAGTGAATTATTAAGAAGATATGGTTATGTTGAATATAATGGTTCAAAATTTGATTTTGGTGAATTACCAATTTCAACTATAAAAAAAACTTTAAATTTACATTTTAATTTATCTTTTGAATTTATTGATCAAATATTAGATATTATATCACAATCTGATGTTGAAGAATTAGAAGAAGATATTGTATTAGAAAGTTATGATGTTTATTTAGATGGTGAAATTTTACCAGAATCTCAAATTTTAATTCAATCATTAATTATAATTGCACAAATTAATCAACAAGAAAATTTAACAATATATCCTCATGGAGAATTAATTAAAATCATTAATAGAATTTTGAAAAAATGTTATCAATTAATTGAATCTGGTAATATGACTTATAATGCTTTAATACTTTGGGAACAATGTATTTTAACAAGATTAAATGATTATCCATCTCATTCATTCCGTGATTTCTTAATTCCCCCACCAGCAGAACAATTAAATAAATTAAAAATGAGTGAATGTATCTTAAAATATGAAGTATTATCATTACAAAAATCTTTAAAAAGTTTTAATAATGGTTTTAAATTAATTAATGATGAAAAATTAATTAGAAATATTTTAAAAAGAAAATTACAACAAGATGAAAATAGTGATACAAAAAAAATTAAAAAACAAAAAAGATAAAATATTATGTATATAATAACTACAATAAAATTAATAGAATATAAATATATTAGTGTTCGTAAAATCATTAAATATAGAGATTTAATTAACCTCTAACGGTTGAAGGGTATTATGTTTCATGAATTGTATCTGTTTTAATTTGAATAGGTTTTCTACCCATAACTGCAAAACCTGATTCTTTAACTGTTGAATTATCATCTCTTGATTCTTGATCTATTGATTTTTTAATTCTTGTAAATAAACTATTACTATATGTTGAATTTGTATCATATCTTTGGAAATTTCCATTAATATTATTATTACTTTTTTTTTTATTAATTTTTCTTTTTGCCCATAATTTATGAACTTCTGAATCATTTTTATCTAAATTTGCTAAATATTCATCATCAATTGGACTAACTTTTGGTAAATTTTCATTTGAACTTAAATAATTTAATGATAATCCTGGTAAAGCTCGTGAATCTGTTAATTCAATTATTGAACTTTTACCTGAATTTGAATTTCTTCTTGATAATAATTTTTTTTCTTGATTTTGATTTTGATTTTCTAATCTTGGTCTTGGAAAATTTGATGTTATTATTGGACTTATTATTGGTTTTTTTTCAAATGAAAATTCTGGTTCTAAATCTTTATTATTATTATAATCATTAATTTTAAATGATGGTAAATTACCATTATATTTCTCACCATAATAATCATCATTATCATAAGAAATTAAATCATTAAATTTTTCATTCGTGGTACCACGAGTTTCATTCATAAATTCTTCATCTAATGAACTTTTCCTTGATGGATCATAATCAATCCAATTATTATTATATTTTAATTTTAATAATATAACTTTTGTTAATCTTAAAACGAAAAAAATGAAAAACCCAAGAAGAGATATAACTATAATCAATAATTGAACATCACCAATAATACCTCTCATTGGTCCTTCAACATTTAAATCTCTAATATATGGAATATTTAATCCAACTATAATTGATGAAGCTATTGAAACGAAAATACTCCAAAAATTCCGATTTTTATTGAAAAAAGGTTTTATAAATGTTAATAATAATAAATAACTTAATTCTGCAAATAATAATAAAGATATTTGAACTGTACCATTTGATTGAGCAAATCCAATAACCATTCCTTGGAATAAAATTTTAAATTTTTCAATCATAACAAAATATGAACATTCTGGTTTATACCAATGATAAAGTGAACTCCAACATGAAATAACATTAAATGATGAATATAATTTTTCTCTCTTGGTAATAAGATACATATAAGAAAACCATCCAATACCAAATAACCAAATTATGAAAAAAATAATACAAACTATTGAAGAACTAATTTCAATATTTGGAGCTTTTGTACTTAAACCCAAGATTAAAAAACTTGAAAATGCAACAAATGGTAAAGGGAAAACACAATAAAAAAGTTGTGTTATAATTCCAATTGAATTTGTTATTCTTGATTTTAAACCTGAAATTTTATAATTTTTTGTTAAAAATTGCTTTATACTTATAAAGATTTGTGTAACAATAATTAAAAATAATGTAGCTATCCAACACCATGTAATAAAACTTTTCCACATATTTGATGCAGTTAATCCATCTGGTGCACCAGTTTCAGGGAAAATACCAAATAAACCTTGCATACCTAAGGTTTTATAAACACCATTCTTTGACATTGGATTTATGAAAGCATTAGAAAAAAGATCAATTCTAATTAAACAAACCCAATTAATAAATGATGCAATAGGTTGTAAAAAACCTGGATATGCTAAATTTAAAGCTAAAGAAAATAAAACAAATTGTAAAAAATTTAAAAGCATTGTTAAATCAGGTGTTAATTCATTTAATAAAGGTTCATTACATATACTTGAAGCCATGAAAAGGAAAACATTTGTAGTTTCTTGATGAATACTATAATGGAAAATATAAAAATTTGTGAAAAATCCAAAAATGAAAATTGCCATAACACCAAAACAAATTGAATATGTTATATAAATTGGATGATAAGGTGTAGCATAAACTTGAATACATCCAATTTCTTGATCAGCACTTAATATAGTAAATTTTGTTTCATATGAACCGAAAAATCTTGGTGATGAAGTATTTGCAGCAAATAAAATTTGATATCTAATACCAGGTTTTAAAGGACAAACACTATCTCTATGGAATGATACATCTTGATCTCTTTTAATAATTATTGGTGGTGTTGAATGGGTATCTGATGGCACAACAAATGGACCAGTTGTTAATGATTGATGAGGTTGTAAAAGTGATGTTTGTGTTGAAATTTCATTAGAATTTATAGAATTTTGAGATATTGAATTATTATTATCTGATGAAGTAAGACCTAACAATTCTTCCAAAGGAATATCTTCATCTGGCCATAAATTATGATCATGATTTGTTTCATTAGAAACATTGGGTACTATAGAAACATAATCACATAATCTTTTTTTTTCAAATAAAACAACTCCATTTAAAAAACTAGAATCAATTTGAAGAGTTGTAATACTATTTGTTGTATAATTGATATCACTAATTTCCATACTTGTAACAAATTCTAACCTATATATGATATTTTCATCTCTTATCATAACCTCAGCTATAGGACTTGTTTTATCAAATAAAGGTGAACCATTTTTTTCATTACCATCAATAATTCTCCTATTAGAATCACACGTAAAAGTTCGAACATAAGCAGCCGATATTTGTGTTGATAAAAACCCCAATATCAATAGAAACCAATAGATTGATTTCATTATAGTTTGTTATTTTGATTTTTTTTCACCCAGTGTTTTGACTCAATAATTAATTTGGTTGTTTATAAAATAATCCTTCTTTTATTTTTTTGATCTATGATTTGTACCCAGCCTCCCTTTTATATATAACGAACGATTCAAAAACAAAGTTTTCTCAAGGCAAAGGAGTTGAAGGGAATTTTTTTTTCTCCCAAGACTAGAAAAAAATTAAACTTTATGTCTCAGATGATTCTAAAGATTTGAAACTAGATGATTTTTGAAAACTGATCAAGTTTATACCCAATTTTTTTTATGTAAATTTCAGATTTCATACCATTTTTTTTCTTTTTTAAGCGTGCACCATAAATCGGGCGTAATTTTTTTCCGGAAAAATAAAAAATCGTCCGCGTTAACGTAAACGAAAATCACGTAAAATGTTAAAACCACCAAAATCACGCCAAAAAAATATAACGGGAAATGAAAACTTATGAACAAATTAAGCAATAAAACCTTTTTATTCCGTTTGTTTTCTTCATTCTTTAATTCATTAAATAACTATTTTTTGAGGTTTTGACAATTTTTATCTATTGTTTTTGCTTTGGTTGACCTTCATTATCTCCCAAATATTTTAAAAAAATTGAACTTTTACCAGGTTTAGGAATTTGTGATTCTATTGATGGTGAAGTTTTAAAAGAATCATCACTTGTAGCTATAGCTAATATTGAATTACCATCTTTATAATCTGTATCTAGACATACAACTGATTGATCAAATTTAGGGTATTGTCTTAATCTTTTTTTCGATTTTTGATCCCATAAACATACATAACAATCAGAACCTGCAGTAAACATTGTTCCGAATTTTTTATGGAAACTTAATGAATTAACTGATGAAACTAAATCCACATCTGAACATGGTAATCTATGACATTTGAATGCATATTTTTCAGCTTGAATTTTAGGTGAAGGATCAAAATATTCAATTGCAACTCTACCTTCAATTGAACTTTGTGCATAACCTTTACCATTAGGCATACATTTAATTGATCTTGTTTGATATTTTAAACTAGATTCTCTAATTTGTGAAGGGGAAGTTGGATTTCTTATATCATAAATATGAACAAGTCTATTTGTCATTGCAACAACAACATTATTTTCAGTTGCATCTAAGGCAAGTACTTTTTCAGGTAATTTTGTTAAGAATGCAGTTTGTGAACCATTTGAACCATTATTTGATGAACGACAATCAAGATATTGAATTGATTTATCCCAAGAACCTGATACTAAGATACCTTTTGAATTTGGAATATAAGTTAATGCTTGGATCCCAGAGTCATGACGAGTACCTATAACATTTGTAGCTCTTCCATTTTCCAAATCAATTTCTTTAACTTCACCTTGAACATTACTTAAAAATGCTTTTTTACCAGTGAATCCATCCCATGTTACATCTGTGATGGGTATTTGTGTATCTATTTTCAATAAAGCTTCCTCTCTGGAAGAAGGACTATTTGGATCAGTGCTGTACAGATGAACCATCCCATCCCATGAACTTGCTAAGAGATGATGATAAACTGGTGAGAATTTGATGGATGATATAATATCATCTGGAGAATCTGGCAATTCAACTAGAAAAACATTGTTAGTGGAGTCGTCCTAAACAAAGTAGACCATTATCACTCACTTATACTGCTCATCTCTATTCCAATTGATTAACCGCTGTGTTTGAATGGTTTTTTTTGTTTTCAATGGCAAATTGAAAAAAAAAAGTTTATATTGTTTTTCTCCAAAAAGTAAACAAACACCGAAATAGGAAATACGAGGGAACGTTAAGTGCACGTGATAAAAGGTCGGAATTCAACCCCATCAAAATGGGTACAAATGAATTGTAAATAACGTTTAGTGTCAGATTTTAAACAGATCACAGCCGGTAAATTATATCCAGATACTCAAAAGGGGGGATTTCTTAATTTCCAATTGGGTTATTTCAAAATACTATTAGCTATAAATATCAACTACTGATCTTAGAACTCTATCGTTTATTTGATTTGGTTATCACAAGGTTTGCTTTCAACAGGGTTCAACAGGTCATCATCATCTCCTATTTATATCAAATTTTAATCAAACCAAAATAATGGATTCAGTTTCAAGTTTTTTCCAATGGGAAAATGAAGAAGGTGGTGGTTCACAAAGAAGTCATATCAAGAGTAGCTCAAGTTCTTCATTACCTTTTGATTTTAATTTCTTCAATCATAATAATCCATCGTCGGCTGATGATGATACACAGCAACAAATTCAATCTCAACAAACTGGTGGTTCATCTCAAAATGATCCTGATACATCAATATCATCACCATCAACTAAAATTAATAAGAACTCACCAATCAGTACAAAACAAAAACAACAAAATTATATGTCTCAACAATTAACTGATAAACTTATAGAAAAATTATTTTCAATTGCATTACCTCCATCAAGTGAAGTTGCTGCAGATGCTTTAGAAGGAAGAGTTCAAGCTGGTAAACTACGACCAGGACTTTCCGTTCAAACAATGAGTAGAAATTTTATTCAATTAAATTCAAGATTATCTTTCCCTTTTGAATTAATTGATAAAATAATTAAATTTTTCAATTGGGATAATCCAAAATTAACTTTAACTATTTTAGTTATTTATACTCATTTAATTTTAAAACCAATGGCAATGTTATTTGCATTACCATTTTTCCTTATAGTGATTTATATTATGGTACCAGCTTATACTTTAGTTCATCAACCTGAAAATCATTCAATCTTGGGTAAATCAAATCCTATCTTAGCTGAAGGTCCACAATTAAATGAGATTGAAATTCCAAAACCTGCACATGAAATTTCAAGAGAATTTATATTAAATTTAACAGATTTACAAAATCATATGTTATTATATGTTATTGCATGGGATTTTATAAATAATTTATTAAGTAAATTTGCTTATTTCATTGATGAATCAATTTCAAGTTTTTTTTATCTAAGTTTTTTATCAATTGGTTTAGGATTTTATTTATTTATTGATAAAATTTGGTGGTTAATACCTTTTAAATTTTTATTAATTTCATTTGGTTGGGGTTTAACTATAATTTTCCATCCTTTATATAAAGATTTTTTCTTTAATTTAATTTATTCAGAAAGAACAAGATATTATTTTTTAAATAAAACAAATAAATTTGAATCAATATTAGAGGAAAATTTTGGATTTATTGAACCTCAAGAACAAAGAGAAGTGGAAATTTTTGAAATTCAAAAATTTGATAAAGAATCAAAAGAATGGAATTTTTTTTGTTATTTAAATAATGATTTTACAAAATTATCTCAAAAAAGATTAAATTGTAAATATCATAATCATATTAATAATAATAATTATAATAATTTTGATATGATTGGTACAAATCAAATTCAAAATGTTAAACCACCAAAAGATTGGGATTTTATTAAAAATGATCAATGGAAAATTGATTTAAATCCTGAAAATTGGGTACAACAAAATTTACTAAATGATTTTGTTAAAATTGATAATGAAACTAAATGGGTTTATGATTTAGATAAAAATGATTTTAAAGGTGAATTTAGAAGAAGAAGATGGATTAGAAGTGTAACAAGATTTTCTGAAATTGAATTTAATAAACATCAAAATGAAAATGACGTGGATCAAGATCAACAACAAGCTTCACATTCTCCAACAACTTCACATTTTGAATTAGATTCTTCAAGAACTTATTCATCATGAATTCCCTTAACATATAAAATGAATAAATAATGTTTGATGATGATATCTTAATGTAGTTGTACTAACTCTTCATAAATTCATCTAAACTTAATAAATTTGATTTTTTCTTATCTTGTTCATCTTTTAATTTTTTATCTTGTAATAAATTTAATAAATTATTCTTCTTTCTCTTTTTAGCTCTATCTTTTGCAGAATTTTTCTTTTTATCTTCTTGAGATTTAGGTTCCCATTTAGCAATAAATGGTTCTTTATCTTTAATATCAATCCCTATTTCATTTGGATTTTTTTCAGGTTTTAATAATTCAAATTTTGTTTTATAATTACATAGTAGACAAGTATAAATTAAATTTCGATCTCTTGGTTTCCATTGTTTTTTCACCACCTTCTTTTCTTGTTTCTTTGACTTCTTTGTTTTAGTATATTTGATTTCCATCTTCATATTAATACCAGGTATAAATAATCCATTACAATTTTGACAAAATTTTAATTCATTATTTAATTGATTTGGTAAAATTAAATTTTTTTTTTGTAATATATTTTGGAATTTTTTATTATAAATTGAAGTTAATTCTGATACTTGAGGTGTTGAATGAATTAAATCATATGAATGTTTTATATTTTTAACATTTGTACTTTCCATAATGGTTTATAATCTTGAGTTTTTAGTCACAGGACATTATTGTTTAGCATATTTGATAGTACCTTATAACTTTAAATTTTTTTGACATATAACCGAGTTGGTGTTCGGATGTGAAGAGTATAATGTACATCGATATTGCTTTAATTTTAATGATTTTCGAAAATATTAGAGTCTAAAATCAAATTACATTGTATGAATATAGATTTATATTAAACATGATCATAAGTGATCCTTTATTTGGGAAAAATTGAGCCTTGTATGCAATTCAGAATTAATGTTTATAAAAAGACAGTATATATAAATTCATTAGCTATATTGTAATTTATTGATAATTGGTTATTTATTTAATTGTATAATTTCTTTTGAACATGCAAAATTTGGTATACAAACTCTATACACACAGAGATATATTATTCGTTTGTAGAATTGTCTACAAAGACACCTTCATCACTTTGAGCTAATTTCTCTTTATCCTGATCAAAGTGAGGTCCTGATCAAAGTACTGTGATCTAAAAATTGTATCGAAAAAATTTAATTATAATCTCGATTAATTTTCAAATTCCATCACGCTCAAGTGGTAGCTGAAGTGCTGAAATTTA
This sequence comes from Hansenula ciferrii, assembly GCF_000313485.1. Classification (NCBI taxonomy): domain Eukaryota; kingdom Fungi; phylum Ascomycota; class Saccharomycetes; order Phaffomycetales; family Wickerhamomycetaceae; genus Hansenula; species Hansenula ciferrii. Next base: position 77,305 of record NW_011887592.1, on the reverse strand, counting down.
GTTATTTTATAACTTATTTTTTCATGGTTCAATATGGGTTTTTAATGACCTCATTTTGATTAAGTTTCCATTTCAAGAACTTTGAGTATGATCTTGAGTTATGGTTTCTAAGCCCAAAAGTCTTATCCTAGATTCATTCTAAAAATTTATCAAAGGGTGAGGTTGGTAAATATTTTTCAACCATTTGTTCCTCACCCATTTCTAAATATAATATCCTTCAAATTTTGGATAATCTAGCATTTTTATCTTTCATGATAGAAATCATAAATATTAAATTATTACGTACCTTTAATTAAAAAGGACATTGGAAATTTTATTTTATCTTTGAATTTCATTTCATATTGTAGCTTTTTGGCTCACTTTAGATATAAAATAACCGTTGAAATTATTTATTATGCTTTGATTTTTTTGTGATGTTGCTTTGGTCAAAACTTATATGGCTTGGGTACTTGTCTAGTTGATTTTCTCAAATCTTAACAATAACAATAGCCAATGTTTGACTTTTTTTTTGAAGAAATTTTGGTTCATCTCTATGAAGACTCAAGGTCATTATTCAAAACATGAATGTTTCGAGAGATTGAATCTTTAATGACCCTCAATTGTAAGTTAAACCATTTTTTAGTTGATTTAAAATTTCTTCAATGTGGTGGTTGTGTTTCTTTAATTTGAGCTTTCTGTATGAAATGTGTTAGCAGAAAGATAATTAACTTTCAGCTTCTAAATTATAGTCTTCATGATTTGTTTGTTTGACTTTGGCATATCTGATTAATGCTTGAAGCTCATTATTGTACTTCAAGTCAAATATGGGAGATCCTAAATATATGTTAGTAGGTTAGTAGTATCAGTATAATAGGTGAGATTAAAACATAATTGAAGAAAAATGATCGTGCCGAATCATTTATCTTAATTCTATTTATTTAATCATGAAAGATGCAACATACTAGCTTGATTTTGATATTTGATTTAGTCATATCCTTCAAGTTAAAAGTAATTATCCAATGAAATCCTTTTTAAATTCCTAAAATGATTGTTAGTAGCATCAGTAGTCAATTATTGAAATCGAAACTAAAATCAAAGGGTACTGACCTCAAAATAATGTGCCGTTAAATTGTAATCAATATTTCTTTGAAATATAGCAGCACTCCATTGTATTAAAGGGTATAACATACTTTTTTCATCCTTGAATTCCAAGAAGTATTAATAATCAGTCACATCAATTGATTCTTTAAAGCTCTTAGTTGTATTTCAACAAATGTAATCAATTTTTACCACAAAATTCTTGACAAGTCATTCCTGAAGGTTGTTCAACAGCAAAAAATAAAATCAACAATGAAAAACACAATCCAGTTAAGACGGTAAAGTATAAAAGCTCAATAAACACAATAAACAAAACTATAGTTGATGAATAATTACCCCCAGACCTCCATAAAGTTTCAAAGAATATTCCTAAATAAATGTTAGTAGTATCAGTATGAAATATGAAATTGGAATTCAATATTGAAAGATATTTATCAAATCTGTGCCGAAAATTATCACAATTCTTCAAAACTTCATCCATTAGATTCAAACAAGTGAAAAAACTTACCTTTATTTTGAAATTTTAATCAACATAAACCAAAACTCCCAAAATTATTCTGTTTATTCACAACATCAGATTGGAAATGACATGTAAATGAAAAGCACAGTGACAATGACATAAAATACTAGTTTGAATGATCTATGGAAAAATAAGTTGAATCTGGATACAAAACCAATATGGAGTACTTCCGTTTGAAATGAACAATAACAACAAAACAACAAAACAATGCTTGAAACAACAAAATAAAACATAAAGCCACATAATTGAATAGATGAAACCATAACCTAAGATAACCCATAACAGTTGTAGATGCAGTGGGAATTCAAAAAGATAGAACAAAAAAAGAAGTAAACAAAAAAAAAAGGAAAATTCAAAGAAATTTATATTTTTTGTGAACTACCACAAACCCACCATGACACAAAAGTAACTTGCAACAAAAAGCTAGAATCTAGCATCTGATCTGTATGTAATTTAATTCAAAATTAAATTCAAAGATAAATTAGCACAAAAACAAATTGACACAAAGATGACTAGATCTTCATAATTTGTTTGGTTTCTTATAGATCTGATTACACGATACTACATAATCCAGTGCTACTAATTTTGAAATCAACATCAACATCAACACATCTTCTTTATTAATTACTTAAGCACCACCAAGGTTCCTAAGGTAGTTTGATATTACTATACGAGTGCTTTAACGTATAACATTGTAGTATATATAAAAAGACATAATGATTTAGCTAGTAATTAGTAAAGTCATATGTGCCCCTGACCACTTTCCCCAGATTTTTAAATCAAATTTAATATAATTAAAACAGCTTGTTTCATATGAACAAAATGAATTAAAATATTATAATCTCTAATAATTAACACGTATAACTTATTTGGTATATATCAATCAGTATGAATCTACAGCTGGTATATATACTTTTCTTAATCTAATTCGAAGAAACCATGATAAATTAATTATATGATATAAACTAAAAGTAACGTACGTCTAAAATCAGATTTTCATTTTATTTTCATTTTCATTATATAAAGTCATTAATTTCCCTTTTGATTCATTTTAATTCATTTTAATTCAGTAAATTTTGAATTCTTTTAATCCTTGGAGATCTTCTTAAATCACTAAAATCATGTAATGGAGGTAAATTTTTAATCTTATTTTTATTATCAATATTATAATCAAAGTTTTTCAATGGAATTCTTGGAGATTTTTTATTTGGAGATTCTTCGGGTGATATTAATATATTTCTTTGTTTCAATTTAGTATCATCATCATTATCATTATAAATTGTTAATTTTCTCTTTTTTTGTGGAGATGGAGTATTTAATAAATCAATAATACGGGTTTTCCTCTTTGGAGTTGATGGAGGAGTTTTAAATTGACTTGTTTTATATATTTTTTCAAAATTTTCAAAATTTTCAATAAATTCATCACAATCATTTAGGATTTGATAATCAATTATATTATTCCAACCAGATATAAAATCTTTATTAATTAATAAAATTTTACCACCACGTTGATGAATTATTGATGACATTGATTTAACTAAATTTTTAACACCATGAACTTTTAATGATGTCCCCATTATTATAAATAAATCAGGTTTTGTTTTCAAATCAGAATTTAACCCTGTTGTTATAATATCTGAAAATGGATGATTTTCTCCATATAAAACAATATTTGGTCTTAATCTTCCCTGGATCCCAGTATTTCTTTTCCCCTGTGAAATTCTTAGATTAGTTTTATGAATACATTGTGGACATTCAGGTAATTCACCCATTTGCATTTGTTGAATATATTCCATTGACCAATTTAATTTTTCAAAACATGCAGTACAAATAAGTGAATTTAAATCACCATGTAATTGAATAACATTTAATTTTTTCCAAGTTTTCAGATGAGTAGAATCATTATGTTCATTGAAATCCAAGGATAAACCTAATTGAGATTCTAAACCATCAATATTTTGTGTATAACATCTAATTAATTTTTTTTGATTATTTATTTTTTCAATAAATTTATGAGTTTTAGTTGGCTTAGCTTTTTGAGTCTCTAAATATAAATTTGACATGAATTTTGCAAAATCTGTTATTGTATTTATTGAATTAAATAATGAAATATCAAATAAATCTTTACCTTTTATTGAACTTGAACTATTGGGTATCAAATTATATAACCCATTTATTGATCTAAAATCTGGTATACCTGCATTACAAGAAATTCCAGCACCTGTTAGCATTATAATTTTTTTACAATTTATAATCTGGGTATAAATATCATCTAAATTATCATGATGTAGATTTAAAATCTTTGTTGATGATTCATTATTCCTTATTGATGTCATTTTGTGTATATATCTTTATATCTTAATTAACCGTACCAAATACCAAACGCTGAACTTGAAGAACTTTAATACTATCTATAATCTTTAACCTCTATAACCACTTTCCACTAAAATATTAACCAAGTTCCAAACGTCCAATGGTGAAATACTTTATATATTCCTTCAATCAATTATACTGATCGCGTTTTTTTTGTTTACTTTTAAAAAATCGTCATGGAAACCAAATTTTATATAGATAATTACATTTCCTAAAAGGGAAAGTCTATATGAAAAAAAAAAATTATATACATAAATTGAACGCGTTTATATACTTGTAATTTAAAGAGAAAGGTACAATAACCTAAAAGGTACATTGGGTACATTACATAAGGTGATCAGGATTCAATTTCATTTCATAATTTAATAAATTCATTAATATTTTTTTTTATAAATAATGTACATAGAAATCTAAACCATTTAAAGTGTTTGAAGTAAATAATTATGATCAATTAAACCATTTATGTTTAAATGATCTTTCTTCAAGTTCAATTTAGCTATCGCTAAATTAAACTAACCTCCCTGACTATTAACAGCCAATTCCATAATCAATCTAGTAGCCAAATGTAAAAAAGGATAAGCACTAAAACTACTAATTTCATCATCATTTTTCAAACCTTTATCAACACCACTAATTCCAACATCATCACTATTAAATTCCCAACCATCAAATTTAAAATCAACCAAATAATTATTTGGTTCTAATTGAAATAATTGAATAATCATCTTCATCATATCAGGAATTTTCCTTGTTGTTGGATTTGTATTCTCGGTATTTGGTGAATATTTCCAACGAACTTTTATTGTCCATAATTCATCTTCATTTGGTTTTGTCCATTCTGCTCCTAAATTTTTCAAAGCTCTATAAATTTCTCCCATAACATCAAGAGGATAAGATCTTGATCTAATACCAAAATGCCATCTTGTTTTAGATTTTTTGGTACTTATTGGATTTATTTTGGTAATAGAATTTGAATTACCATATTGAGCCATATTTGCACGATGTAATTGAGGTAATGATGAAGGTAATATAGCAATTGTATTATGTAAACCTTTAGCACCTGAATGATTTGAAGATAATGGTTGTTGATATGTAATTTCTTCTTTATCTTTATGTTGTTGATGTTCTTGGTGTTCTTTATGTTGATGTTGATGATGTTGATGTTGTTGATCTAAATGATCATAAGATGGAGGAGGTGAAGAGCTTAAAAAAGTATCTAATTGATCAGCATCATTCGGTTTTTTTTTCAAATCATCAATAATCATTTTATTTTCTTTAATTAACATATAACCATCCATAATTTCATTTTGTAAATTTTTATTTAAAGTTTCTAAAATTTCATTTTTATCATAACCCATTGTCTTGACTAATATATTAATTAAATTTTCATCAATTTTTTTAGAATCATTAAGGGATTTAGGGACATCATTTGGTAATAAATAATCAGAAATTTCTGTAGTGAACCATTCATCTTGCATAATTTCATGAATTGTAATTCTATTTAATGGATTAACAACAAGCATCTTAGTTAATATGTTTTTAGCACCTTCACTTAGGTAATTTGGTAATGTATAAACACCATTACTAATTTTTTTAAATAGAGCCGGGATAAATTCATCATCAAATGGTAAACGACCACAAAGCATAACATAAAGGATAACACCACATGACCAAACATCAACTTCAGGACCAGCATATAATTTCCCACTAATAACTTCTGGAGCAGCATAATTTGGTGAACCACAACTTGTTTTAAGGAAATTACCATCACTCATAAAATTTGATAAACCAAAATCAGCAATTTTAACATTTAGAGAATCATCTAATAATAAATTTTCAGGTTTTAAATCTCTATGAACAATTTTATGACGATGACAATATTCTACAGCACTTATAATTTGTTGGAAAAATCTTCTAGCTTCTAATTCTTTCATTTTACCCTTTTGAACAATATAATCAAATAATTCTTTACCAGCATATTCAATAACCATAATAATTTCATCTTGAGATTTTATAACATCATATAATTTTATAATATGAGGATGTCTTAATAATCTTAGGTAAGAGATTTCTCTTTCAATTCTACCTTGCATATCAGATTTTGCTAAAGTCTTTCTATTGATTATCTTTAGGGCAACTTTTTGACCTGTTGTTAAGTGATATGCTAATTTAACTTTACCAAATGAACCTTCACCAAGAGTTCTAATGATTTGATATTTCCCAATTTTGCCTCCTGAGGCATGGGATTCAGATTGTTCCTTATCGGACATGGTTATGATATGATATTAATACTATGGCAATGATAACAATGATAATATAATGATGATATCAATCAGTTCTTTGTTTTGTTGATGTTGTTTATCGTTTGTTATTTTTTGATTTTATGGAGTTGAATTTTGATGTCAGTTGTCAAATTGGCCATGAACCACTCATTTCGTGAGCTTTGAGTAAGTGATTAGGTAATCATCATATTAATAGTATTAATTTACCCGGATTTTTCATATCTTGTTTATTCAATTTGTTCAAACTCAATGTTTTAATTCATTCTTGTTATTTTAATTTAATATCGTTATTATTATATCGTCCAATCCTAGAAAGTATTTGGTATAGAAGCAATTGTGAAAGTATTTCGTTAACTTTTATGGCATTCAATTGTTAACTTTAGTTATGATGATTAGAACGTATATCTAATCATCTATAATTAATAAGTTATTAACTGTTTGATACAGTGTAATATTTCTTGTTTATGGATTGAAAAAGTTCATTTCAGAATCATTAACAACTGTTCAATATACATATTTTAAAAGACATTATATATATTATAGTTTAATAGTTCAATTACTACTTTCTACAATGAATAAAATTTATAAATAATGAATAATTGTATGAATTGGAATGGTATAATGATGTTATCATATAACAATAGTTCCAATAACAACTATTTAATTTGTATATCAATTTTATAAAGTATATATTATACATTAGACAATTAAACGTCATCAATGTAATTATAGACCAGTAAAATTATTATAATATAATGTTGAAATGAACCAACTGGTTACCAAAAAAATTTCATAACTCCAATAAAAAATTCCAGCGTATAATATTCAATATATTTCCAGATGTTGTGATATCCAAGAGTACTTTGATACTAATTGAACAGTACATTTAATTTTGGATTATGTACTTATTATTTGAAATGATAATGATTTGATCTGATATTTGTGTAATTCAATTTAACAAAACACAGCGGTTAATTTCAATTAACCTATTAACTTAACCCTTATATATAGCTACAAATAACTACAATGAATAGATTTAAAATAGAAACAATTATTTTATTGGATATATAGTGTTTTAAACCATCAATAACAATTGTAATAATCAATAAATTGTATATATAAATCAGACTAGTATTAAATCTAAACTAGTCATGGATCTTATATATACAAGTTGTAGTAAATTATTTCATCCATTGGGATTATAATATCCATCAAACACAATAATATTGTAATTAAAAGTTTTTGAATATGCTTTGGTAATACAAATAATGATATTTGGCATTAATATTGAACTGATATTGGAAGAAGTAAAAGTAAAAAGTAGAAATTAAATTATTCAAAATTGCTTATAAATATTCTGATTATGTAATTGATTATGTAATTAAAATTATTATATTCAACTCCGACCATTTCAATCACATGATCATACTTTTTTACCCTCGTAGTTCATTTCTTTGATTTTTGTTTACTCAACAAAAAAAATCAAAACAAACACGCTTTAAAAAAAATATCATAAAGTAAACAATTGTACCAACAATTAAATCAGTATCTATATCAACTAGTTTCACATTGGATTATTAATCACAATGGATGAGGCAAGATACTATGAACCGGGTATGATATAATATTATAAGTACTTTACTAAAGATTTTGTTCACTAACATTACCACAGATTTCGATCCAAATAGTTTAAAAGTTGCAGATTTAAGAAGAATTTTACATTTTAATAATATTGAATTCCCAAATTCTTTTAAGAAAAAAGATCTTGTTAATAAATGGAATGAAGAAATTAAACCAATAGCTTCAAATAAATTGAAATTATTAACTTCTGTTGTTGCTAATGACGATGGTATTGAATTTGTTGATAATAATAAAAACCAATCAACAAAAACAAAAACAAAAACAACAAAATTAAAATCAAAATCTTCCAAAACTGAAATTAGTGATGATGCTGATGATGAAGATAGTGATGTTAAAGAAGTTATTAGAAAATCTCCAAGAAAAACAAGTAAATCATCAAAATTACAAGAATTTGAAGAAAATGAACAAACAACATCACCAAGAAAATCATCAAAATCATCAAAGGCAACAAAAGTTACAACAACTGATTTAGGTAATATCCCTTCACTAAAAATCTCACCACCAAGACAAAGAACAAGATCTCCAAGAAGAAAATTGAATTCTGATAATGATGATAATTCTGATGTGGAAGAAATTAAAGAATTACCAAGAACAAGATCTCCAAGAAGAAAAATTAATAAATCTAATTCTGAAGAACCTCAACAAATTGATGAATTTAAACCAAGAACAAGATCTCCAAGAAGAAAAATTAATGAAACTTCAAGAGAAAGATCTCCTTCTAAATCTAAAAAGAAAGCTAAAACTCCAGAACCAAAACCAGAACCAGAACCTGAATTAAAAGAAACTTCAGAAGAAGAAGATGATGATGATGATGAAATTGAACAAGTTACAAAATTAGAATTTGAAAATCAAGCTAAAGAAGTTAAATCTTCTCCTTTTAAATTTGGTTCTAAAACTTCTTTTTCAAATGATAATATTTTCCAATCTTCACAAAATTCTTCACCAAATAATCAACCAAAAAAATTAATTCCAAGAAAAAGATCATCTGAAACTACGTCAACTTCAACAAAATCTCCAATTAAACAATCAAATACTAAAATACCAAGAAAAACTGCATTTTCTCCAGATCCTTTACCAAATAAATCAAATAAAGTCGATTCAATTAAATCTCCAGCTAAAAAATCTTTAGAAATTTCAAAATTTGAAAGTTCTCCACCTTCAAATTTTATTAAAAATGAATTATCTGGTGATAACTTATTTGAATTTGATCATCAAAATGAAGAAAATGAAGAAAAATTTAATTTTGATAATGTTACTGAACAACAAGAACAATCACAACCACAACAACAACAACAAGTTGAAATCCCATCATCAATTAATAAACCTTCAATTATTGAAAATGATCAATTTGAAACTCCAAATGATGGTAATGCAAGTAGATTTACAAATTTTAGTTCAAATAATTCAACTCCATCAAAATCAATAGGTAAAAAGAGAAATTCAATTTTACCAGATTTTTCAAAATTTAAAGTTAGTAAAGAATTTGCTAAAAATTTAGGTATTACAATTCAAGGTGAACCTGAAGATCAAGAAGAAAATGAATCAAAAGATGAATCAAAAGATGAATCAAAAGATCAAGATGATGAATTGATTAATGAAGATGAAGATGAAGAAGAATCAAATGAATCAAAACAAGATGATGAAGATCAAGATCAAGATCAAAGTATAAATGATGATTCTGTTTTACGTCATTTACAAGAAGAAATTGACACTGCAAATCAAGATGTTCAAAATGAAGCAAATAATGCTATAAAACAAATTGATGAAATTTTCAATGAAGATCCAAAAAATGAAGAAAAATTAAATCAATCAACAACAACAACAAAACCATCATCATCAACACCATTATTATCAATTAATTTTACATCAATTTTAAATTTTTTCAAACAAGTTTCAATTTTCCTTTTTTTTACAATTTTAATTATTTCATCACTTTGGTATCGTGAACAAAGAATTTTAATTGGTTATTGTGGTTTAGAAATTAATGATAAAACTTTCCCAAATACTGATAATGAAATTTTAATTAAAATTGATGAATTTTTAGATCAAAATTTAAAACCAACATGTTTGGAAGCACCAGAAAATTCAATTGCTTTACCATATTTACAAATTAAATGTAAACCTGATTATATTGTTTATCAACCATGGTATAAAATTCATGGTTTATTACCATTTAGTGATTATTGTATTAAAGATACCAAAAAGGAATTAATTATTAAAGAAGTTGTTTCTAAAAGTTTAGAATTATTAAGAATTAAAAATGCAAATGTTCAATGTGGTGATTGTACTAATGATGAAATTGTTGGTATTACAAATGATGAATTATATGAATTTTTCTTTAATTCAAAATCAAATTCAATAACTGATGAAGAATTTAATGAATTATGGGTTAATGTTTTAAAAGATTTACAAAATGAACCTGAAATAACGGTAAGGCATGTTTTATTAAAATTTTTCGATAAGAACAAAATTTACTAACATTTATTAATTATAGTTACGATATACCGACATTGTTGACTCAAATTCAACCCAAGATAACTTATCCACCAATGAAGTTGAAGATGAGACGGACGATATTCAACAAACAACCGAAAGATCAATTATTTTTAGATCAAATTCCAAATTAAAATTAAGTATTAAATGTAAATTTCAAAAAGAGATTTATGATAATTTTGAAAAAAATAAAAAAATTTTAATTAGTTTTTTAACAATTTCAATTTTAATATTAATTGGATATAACAAAATTAAATCAATTCAAAAAAGAAATTTAAAAATTAAAGAAATTTCTGATATAATTTTAATTAAATTACAAAAACAATCTAAAAATTCTCAATTAGATTCAACTGGATTAACTAAAAGATTTTTAAGTAATATTCAATTAAGAGATGAATTATTAATTAATTATCATAACAAGGAAAAATTTAAAATTTGGGAATTAATTTTAAATAATTTAGAAAAAAATTCAAATATTAGAATTTTAACAAAAGAAATTCATGGTGAAATTGTTAAAGTTTTAGAATGGATTGGTGATTAAAACTTTCTACAAGGACATGAAACAAGAACAAATCAAGAAACAATTTTTTAAAGATACACTAATTGATGTTGTACTATATTACTAACTTTTTTTTATACAAATTTTTTACATAACTATTTTTACTTTTTAAATATATATAATTTTAATATTAATGTTTTATTCTTTGATGTATATGATTATAAGATGTATTAAAGCTAGCTGCTGATTTAATTTCACTTGATAAACTGATATCGCAGCTGCTGATCTATATATACTCTATTTGAAGATGGTGCTAATTATGAAGATCAATTAACGTCAATATAATAATAGAATTACTGGTTAAATACTATCAACTACGTCAGACGTTATTAAAGTATAATATTTATAAATATCATATATCATAAATTTTATTAATTTCCTAGGTAATGATTAAAAAAAGGTTTCAATTTCATAAATTAGACCAGCATGATATGAAATTGTACCATATGGTAATATAATCTAATAAGAAACTTCTTTACCATTTTCATCAAAAAATTTACCATTTGATTCTTTTGATAAAGTAGTAATTGTTTTCAATAATCTTTTAGCACTTTCTTCAGGTGTTAAACTTTCATAATCTTTCATTAATTCTAATACTTCAGGTTTATTTTCTTTAAAATATTGAAATGCATTTATATTCATATCAGTTGAAACAACACCTGGATGTAAAGCAACCACAGTGAAACCTTCAGATTCTAATTCAAAACTGAATTCCTTAATAGCATAATTTAAAGCAGCTTTTGATTGACCATAAGCAGATGTACTAAATGGAACAAAATCATTAATTGAACCTGCTAAACTTGAAATGAAAGCAATATGTTTAGTTTGAGATTTTTGTAAATATTTGTAAAGAGCTTTAACCAAAAGAATTGGACCAACAGCATTAACATTAAAATGATTAACAAGTCTTTCCTTTGGAGTTTCTAATAAAGGTTGGAAAGATTGTGCAATACCAGCATTTGAAATTAAGACATCAATACCATTTGCAGCAATGTTTTTCAATTGATCATCTAATTGTTCAAATGAATGCTCATCAGCAACATCAAGCTTAACAATATGAACCTTAGGATTTGATTTAGCTAATTCTTGTAAATCAGTGGCTGAAGCAGGATCACGAGCTGTTGCAATAACAGTATTTGAAGAAATTGATGATAATTGTTTGGCGAAATCATAACCAATACCACGATTGGCACCTGAGATGAAGTAGACTTTTCCGGACATTATATCGATTTATATATTATATTTGATTGATTGTTTGATAGTGAGCTCTAACCATGAAACTAAAACAATCAAAGTGAACAAAATGAACCATTTATATACATTTTGATCTCAATGTGATTAGATTTCTAAGCATATAATTGTGCTTACCAATATTGCTTACCAATTGTCCTGGATATTTCGGTTTTAATGGAGATGTCAAAGACAAATTCGGACATAGTTTATAAGCAAAACACTTTGATGTTAATATTATATATTAGATTTACAATATACAATCGATTTGTAATGATTTCAAATGTGAATATAATCAAGGGTTTGATAATCAGAAAAACCATTGGTGGTGGTATAATTATGGTATATTGAATTACCAGTGACGTTTAATTCATACCAATCTAAACACTTTCATGATCTGAATTGAAGACATTTCTAGTGACACGATCAGTACCTGAGGTATAGCGAGCTTTGATTTTTGTCTCTCTGTCTTGCTTCAATTGCTTGGAAAGTAGTTCGCTCTGCTTGTCTCTCTGTTTGTGGAAGATCGAACGTTTGATTGAATAAAATGACGGATGACAGATTAATAGGGCCATTGTAACAACTAACATTGGGATACCATCAAACACAAGTGTAAAAATAACATGAAAAAATATATATCCAAAACCTTCAGCATATTCAACTAATCTGAATAAATTTCTAATCATAAACATTATTGAAACAACGTACATTGTGTAAAAATAACCTCTCCAATAACGATTTGTATCAGGATAATTCTCAATCTTTTCATAATTCATTCTTTTGTGAACAATAATGGTTGTAGTGAAAAATGAAATAAACAATAAAATCTGGATAACAAAACTAATAATAACCATGATTCTACCAGTTTGTAAATTAACAACAAATTGAATAACAATCCCGGCAATTTGTAAACCCAAAGAAACAAAATCCCCAATAACAAATATTACTGAAAAAGCTTTAATAGGATTGAGATCTTGAGTACCATAAGCTTTTAAAACTTTATTCATTGACATATAAAAAGTAGCTGCTAAAAATAATGGCGCAATAATAATGCAAACAGATTGAATTGTACCATTTGATATCTGTATATAACCAACAATTTCTAAGATCAAACCAATGATAAACCATAGGAAATACCATGATTTCCTCCAGACAAAAATGATACCATGACATAAAATTCCAATGACAAAAATAATAGCTATTGCTTTTGCTCCTGCTGGGTTCCCTGAGAATTGTGTCTCTTCGAAATTTGCTTTTGCCATATTGCACTATAATGATCTGTAATTTGAGACCTTGAGATTCAACAGATTATTCAACAGTCCAAAGGGAATTCACCATTTTAAATACTTTGATACTGAATATACTCTTGTGATAAATATAGAAACCACGTCCATCTCATTCATGGCTTAATTGATAATTCAATCTTCAATGTTTTCAATTATATGTATTGCATTTTCTCAACGGAACAACTTTTGTATAGTAATTTCGGAACAGAACAAGATTTTTCCACGGAACACGAACAAAATGATTTTTTTGCCCATTATTCCATTCCTTTCACTAACTCTTCAACAGTATTAATGTTCACCAGAGAAACAGATACGGTTAATAACATATGACTATTGAGGGTAGTAAAATGTGCTATTTTTAATGGCTACTCGACCTTGGTACTACGCTTAACTCGCATAAAATTTCAAAGAAGACATGGTGTATTGTAGAAACATCTATATGAGAAAGTCATAGAATGACTCATTATTCAAGTTATCTGATCGGAAAAAGCTATCAACATCTGACATGTTCACACTGAGGATTTGCTCCATCAAAGCCTGGTGTTGATCGGATTCCTTGTTCATCAACTCTTCAAATTGTTTTACTTGGTGCCTGAAATTTTGTATCTCGTTAATCAAGTCAAAATTTGTATCTGAATCTTTAACTCTTTGACTTTTGATCAATTCAAATATATCGACACATGGCAAAATCATGGAATTTAACATTGAATTAACCATCTCCCAATGATCATAATCACCGTTCTTGATACTATAAGAATATATGATGGAAGAATATTTTAAGATGAATTCTAACAACTTGTTTGCAAAATTGGCATCATATGGGTTTTTAATATAAGAATATATCAAATAGCATGCTGAACTCATTGTAAATTTGACATATGATAATTTATAGCTTTCACTCAACGTACCAAAAGCAAAAAATATCTCGAATATTTTCAAATCATTATTCAATACCCTATTTTGATAAACATTATCCAATGCATCTAATGTATTTCTCAGCAGGAAATTAAGTGTCAAATAATAGAATAAATGTAAATGTAAAGCCTTCATGTGCAGTTTTTGTCTTTCACTTTCATTAATCTTATAATCGTCCAAAAGTTCGATCGAACTTCCAGGCCGAAACTGTGGAATTATAGCCAGTTGAAGCTTTTCTAGCTCTGCTAATATTTCCAAAACATAAGGTTTGGAATATTCATAATCACCTGTATTGAAAACTTTCAAATACATTTTGGAAACAATTTTGGAAATCTCAATTTCATAATACGAAAGGTAATTTGTTAAGGTTTCATAATTGAAAATGTTTGAGTCAAATTTGACCATGACATTGTGGATTTTTGAGGGTAAAAATGTTGAAACTTGTGAATGAACAATTCTAATATCTCTACCATCTGCTAAATAATTCCACTTATCCATCACAAATAATTTCCAAAACACTTTACGTCTCTCATTAGAGTCTGCTTCTGTATGTCCAACATAATATTCCATGGAATGTAAACCATCTTTTTTAGCAAAATCTAAAGCACATTTTAAAATTGTACTGGGGAAAGAAGCAATATAAGGGGATTCTAAATATTCCATGAGTTGAACTAGACCTTTTAATGAATTGTAACCTCCTTCAAATGAAAACATTAGTCTTTGAAACAATCGAATACCAAACTTTATTAACCTGGATACCTTAATTTTGGGTAAAGTATCTTTAGGATTATTAATGTGTTGTTTCTTGAATTTTAAAAGTAAGCAAATTAATGGAAAATATTCAAGATCAATTAGTTCAATGTCACTAGATAATCTCTCAACGATCTGCAAGAGCTTTTCCTTTGTGGTAAAATGACGAATGGCTAGTTCATTATCATTCATACTGATAACTATCTGTTTAATTGCATTAAAATCCAATTCTGTATGAATAATTTGGAACCATTCGTTAGATGATAATGTTTCACTCCATAAAGCAACATCATTTCCCATAACCTTATTTGCAGCTAGAGCTGAATTATTGAAAATTTGGATAAACTTGTCTTGGTAAAATTTGTCTTTTATATCGTATTCTTTTTCAAAATTTTGAAGTCTAGATAAGATCCAATTTCTTCCACCAATACTAAATATTGAAATGGTATTATGTAGTCCAAAAATTGGATCTACAACTCTTTCACCATTCATAAATTCCCAAAACTTCCCCTTACGACATTGTGAATGATATTTAGTCTCCCTCGAGTATTTGATCACTTCTTCTTCAGGCGTATTTGGTTTTGCTCTATGACCTAAAATATTATTTAGTGAATCAATCTGTTTAGAGATTGTTTCAAACGATTCTGGTTGACGTTCCGATTCCTCATAGTTTGTTAGCTTCTGAGCCAATTCCAAAGCTTTCTTTTTCAATGCTCTAGCTTTTGAAAAGTCTATATTGGATCCTGGTGGTTTATTATTTGCTTTGGTGGTGTAGTAACACTCCACATTATAATTGATGCAACTGATACATGGATTTTCACCATTACACTTGATCTTTTTTTTCCGACAAGTTTGACAAGCATTATTCACCCTCTTCACCTTTGTACTCTTTCCAGTGGATGATGAAACACCATTCTTTTTATGTGGTGGCATGTCAATTCAATACAGAGGTTTGTTCAATCGAGTGTTTTACTACATCTATTTTCATCAGGAAATTATAAAGCTGAAAAAATGTATACGCGAAAGCTACAAAATCAAAACTATATACTGGAATAACAACTTTTGATAAGCCCTTTTCATAATAAGGAATTGTAAAATGAACCATTGTTCAAACCAACTGATTGTAAAAATCCATCAACGTCTGTTAAATCCATGTTCAATATTTGATCCAGGGCGAACAGATGATCTTGACGCTTCTCATTAGCGATCATCTCATCAAACTTCATCAATCTGACTTTAAAGCTTTCAATCTCTTTTACTAGATTTTCACTTTTATTTGAATTTTGATCACCTGCAGCAACTTGGTTTCTTTCAATCATCTCATATATATCAACACAAGGTGAAACTAAAGTATTAAACATGGCATTCGTCATTTCCCAGTGATCATAATCTTCCACCTTGATACTTTGGGAGTATAAAATTGATGAATATTTGAGTATATATTTCAATGCCTTATTTGAGTATTGAACATCGAAAGGATTCTTAATGTATAAATAAACCAAATCACATGCTGATGCTAGTGTAAATTTGACATATGATAGCTTATAGTTGACATTGAAAGAGCCAAATTCGAAAAAAACATCAAGAATTTTCAAATCATAATCCAGAACGGTACTTTCATGTACATGGTCCAATGAGTCTAAACTATTTCTCAGTAAGAAGTTTATTGAAAGGTAATAGAAAAGGTGGAAATGCAAAGCTTTTAAATGTATTCTCTGTACCTCAGATTCGGGAATTTGATCCCCTGTGATTTGAATTGGATTTCCAGGTTTGACTTGTGGAATCATAGAAATTTGAATCTTTTGTAACTCTGCTAAAGTTTCGAGAACTAAAGTTTTGGAATATTCAAGTTCTCCCGTACTGAACAAATTTTGATACATTTTAGATACTATTTTTGAAACTTCAATTTCGAAAAATGAAATATAACTAATCAAAGAATTATAGTCCCAATTCCCTTGATCAAAATGAATCATGACATCATGGATTTTAGATGGAAGAAATGTTGATACTTCAGTATGTGGTATTCTCAAATCCTTACCATCTGCCAAATAATTCCATTTATCCATCACAAATAGCTTCCAAAACACTTGTCTTCTTTCGTCAGATTCTTCCTCTTTGTTCCCCACGTAATATTCCATGATGTGTAACCCATTATTCTTCCCAATATCTATAGCACATGTTAAAAGACCAGTTGGGAAAGTAGAAATGTAAGGAGATTCCAAAGATTCCATAAACTGGACTAAACCTTTCAAAGATTCGAAATTCCCATGAAATGAAAACATTAATCTTTGGAAAAGACGAACACCGAATTTAATTAAAGTTGATGATTTAATTTTCAGTTTCACATCTTGGTTTTTATGGAGTTGAACATTTTGTTTATTGACTCTAATTAAGAGACATATGAGAGGAAAATACGCACAATCTATAAGCTCAATATCACTTGATAGTTTCTCTAGTATTTCTAGCAAGCCCCTTTTCGTTGAAAAATGACGACTTTTCAGTTCATCCTCATAAATCCCCTCAATAATGAGCTTTACTGCTTTAAAGTCCAATTCTGTGTGTATAATTTGGAACCACTCATTTGACGACAGCGATTCACTCCATAACTTCAAGTCCGCACTCAAAACTCTTATTGCTGACCTGTAAGACTTTGAGAAAAACTCCGAGGATTTTTTTGATAAAATTGGTTCTTCAATTTTAAATTGCTTCTCAAGAGTTGCCAATCTTGAAGACATCCAAGCTCTTCCAGCGATGCTAAATATTGATATTGTATTATGGAGTCCAAATATTGGATCCACAACATGTCTACCTCTCATAAATTCCCAAAATCTTGCCTTCCTACATTGTGTGTAGTAGCTTGCCTCTCTTGAGCAGAGTTCGACTTCATTTCCGGATTCTTTTGATGTGGATTCATGATCTAAAGTATTGCTCAATGAATCGATTTGTTTGGATATCGTTTCAAATGACTCAAGCTGATGATCTGATATTTCATAGTTTTCTAAGTTTTGGGCTAAAATCATGGCTTTCTTTTTCAAAGACGTCACCTTTGTCTTTTCATCATCAGTATCCGATGGTTTATTATCTGCTTTTATAGAATATTGACATTCTACATTATAGTTGACGCAATTCATACATGGATTCTCTCCATTACATTTGATCTTTTTCCTCCGACATACTTGACAAGCACTGCTAACACGCTTTATTTTTTTCTTCCTTTGTCCATCACCAAGTGACTTCCCAACTCTTTTCTGTGGGTTCATGACAAATACAATTGGTGTATTGTCTCTTGATTGTGTGGTTGATGTGGTTTTATAGCTGCAGTATTGTTTTTTCTACGATCTGATAATATATTAAAGCAAAATGCGCGATCACAGTAATAATTTTAAACAATACTGAATAATATCTTTATCTCCAATCTAGAGTATTATAGTTATGATTATTCATATATTCATAGTCGTCCTGCATGATTTCAATTGCTAAAACTCAACGCTAATAGAACTTTTTGTGAGGAATTCATTAATATATTACTAGTTGTTGAAGAATAATCGAATTAGTGCATAATTTACCTCCATTCGAACCCTCAAGGTAGAACTTATTATACACAAATTTCATACAGATATTAGAATTCTTTAAATAAGATATCCTTCATTTGTATCACTACAAGAAGTAACAAACTAGATATAATGTCTAGTTATATCAAAGAGCTGGGTAATTTTGTACGTCCAATCGAATCACTTTTTGGTTCGATTTGCGATAGTACATAATCTTCTATGGAAAAACTTACGTCGATAGAAGATGGAAGTCTTCAAAGTAGATGAAATTATGAAATTATTTATCATATATTATATTCAACTTCTTAGGGACGTTTCAATAATTTCAAAAAATCTGTTATGATATTTCGTTTATATAAATTGATACTTTGATCTAAAATGAAACTTCATTACCATTATCATCAAAAAATTTACCATTTGATTCTTTTGATAAATTATTAACATTTTTCAATAATCTTTTAGCACTTTCTTCAGGAGTTAAACTTTCAAAATCTTTAAAAGCTTCTAATATTTCTGAATTCTTTTCAACAAAATAAGAAAAAACAGTTTTACTCACATCAGTTGAAACAGTACCTGGATGTAAAGCAACAACAGTATAACCTTCAGATCCCAATTCAAAGCTAAATTCTTTAACAGCATAATTCAAGGCAGCTTTTGATTGACCATAAGCAGATGTACTGAATGGGAAATAATTACTAATAGAACCAGCTAAACTTGAAACAAAAGCAATTTGCTTAGTTTGAGATTTTTCCAAATATTTATAAAGAGCTTTAACTAAGAGAATTGGACCAACAGAATTGACATTAAAGTTATTGATGAATGATTCTTTTGAAGTTTCTAATAAAGGTTTAAAAGCATCTAAAATACCAGCATTTGAAATTAAGACATCAATACCATTTGTAGCAATGTTTTTTAATTGATCATCTAATTGTTCAAATGATTTTTCATCAGCAACATCAAGCTTAACAACTTGAACATTAGAATTTGATTTGGATAATTGTTGTAAGTCAGAAGCTGAAGCAGGATCACGAGCTGTTGCAGAGATTGATGATAATTGTTTGGTTAATTCATAACCAATACCACGATTGGCACCTGAGATGAAGTAGACTTTTCCGGACATTGCTTATAATAATTATATAGTAAAATTGTTTGATTGAATATAGTGAAATTTAACCATGAAACAAAGAGTATTAAATTGAACAAACTGAATGATTTATATACACTTTTTGAATGAAATAATTTATAAGAGTATTCCAAAGCAATTGTAATCAATATACAAACTTTGAAGTATATTATAAACTAAATGTCTCATGTATATACAGTCCGTTTAAATCCGGAGACATTGATTTATAAGCACCAGTACAATTGATTACAATTGATTACAATATTTGATTATAAATATTATATATATTATACTTAAAAATTGAACAATAGAAATCATTATTGTTATTATCATTAAGTAATCATCATAGTGTATATTCTCAAGACTCCTTAATCAGCTGATGTTGTATAAATATGTCGATACAATCATATATACGATTACATAATCAATTAATGGTACAACAATTATTAAGAGATATCATTTACGTCAAAGAAATCACAATAACCAAGAAACCAGCATATGGATAAACTCTGTGAATTGAAGGAGTGTATGCGCAATCATATATTGTATAAGATGAATGTATTGGTCATTAAATGCCTATCTATAAACGTCGACGTTCATCATAGTATGTTAAGTCATTCCGCGTTATCGGTTATATTTTGATATAATTAACTTATTAATTCATGCAAAATTTAATAGGATCTAAGTTATATATTGCTCGTATGGAATCAATTCATTCATATGAGCATGACACTTCTATGTCATATAATCCTGAGTTGAATGGGTGACTTAACTTGCGGGAATTATTGGACAAATTTGCATGATAGAACTCAAATATTCTTCTCAATTTTAGTATATTCTCATAATTTTGGCCAGCAGCTAATTATACATAAAACTGTTGATGATTCTGTTTGAAAATTTTTAAAAGTACATATGGTACTTGAATCACAACTAAATATATTTAAATGGTTTCAATGTTTAAAAGCCTGCTTTTTGGAAATATAAATTCATCTAAGTTGAATGATACATATTCAATAGCACAGACAATGGGATATAGAGCAATTTTAAAGTTAACAGATGAAGAGCTTTTTGGAACGTTATGCTTGGAGCCATTAGCAAATGATGATAAACATGCAAAGATGTATCAAAGTTGTCAATCTGACCGGTTTATCGCTGCTCTATGTGACCCAAGAACGTCTTTTGAATACAAATCAAATGAAGTTTTTCAAATTGTTAAACCTCAAAATGTTGAATATGAGAAAATTTCTGTTAAATTAAAAGTTAAAAGTCATCCTACCAACTCATTGAGTAAAGAAGATATCAAAAATGTTAAAGCTTATCTTAATTCATGGACTGGATCAGGATTTTATATGACTATATTCATGAGGCCAGACTTGAATCTTTCAAATGTTTTAGCTTATTTGAATACAGTTGGATCTTTAAAGTCTGATAAAGCTATTACTGATGATGTTTGCAAGATTAACAGTGAAAGACTACCAAAGATTCTTATATATACTTCAATACCTGATTTCTTTGGAATTTTCAATAGACTATTAAATTTCTAGTCAAATTCATTGGAAGCAAGTTGTTCAAGATATATATTGATGGGTAAAATGATACAAAAAAAAAGTTCAAATTATATAAGCATTGAAGGAACAATACCTCATCGTAATTGTGTCTATATGATCAGACCACTCAATTCAAATGATGAAAAATATATTAATGAAGTGTTTATCAAGGGATATTCATATCTTTTTAAAAGTATTGAGTTTGAGGATCCCAAATCAACTAACCACGCAATCTATTCAATATATGATTTAAACTGTGCAAATGATCAGATCAACTTCAAAAACAATAATAACTTGTATGGAAATGAATCTTTACCAAAATATTCTAGGTAATGAATGAAAAGACTGAGGTAAAATTATATATATTACACCGGAACATGACCTAAATATACATGAGTTATTACTTTAACGTTTCATAGTGCACCAAATTAAAGCTTAATTGTTAAATATGTAGAGCTTGGGTATAAGTGAATTTATGTCATCTTCATTTATTTATTGACAGAAAGATGTATTATAGTATGTAGGGTTAACTCAAATCCCACATTTTGTGCTTTTGGGTTTAATACGTACCTCTTGGGAAGATAACCAAAGACTCAAAAAAGATTGTTCATCGACATCCATAACCTTACATCAATATAATTGTATAATTGTATATATATTTAATAATTCATACAAATACTAATAAATTATCGTCCTTTAACAACAAAAAGCAAAAAAAAAAAAGCACAACCATATACATATAAATTTGATAATTTTAAATAATCAATCAAATAATAAAACAAATCAGTTTTAACCGAACTGAAAACAAAACAAAACCAGGACAACAAGAACCATAAGATAACAATAAGAACATCAAAACAAAATGAATAAAAAACTAATAAAAACATCATTAATCATAACATATCAAAAGAAAATACTTTTTTTTTTCATAAATAATTATAAAACTAACCCATTGTGTTAAAAATATTTATCATTTTCTAATAATTTTTCTGTATCTGATAAAATTTTTTCATCATTAAATAAATTTTCAATTTTATTATTTGATGAAGAATTTATTGATGAGTTTATTGAAGAATTTATTGAAGAATTTATTGAAGTATTTTCAATAAATGAAATTGAAGTATCATCAAATTCATTTGTTGATGTTGATGTAGGTTTTAATGGATTTTTTGGAGTTGGTGTTAAAGTTTTAATTAGTTTACCCTGAGGTTGTGACAATGATCTTTTTAATGAATTTTTTTTGGAAACTGAATTATTTGAAGTATTTACAGTTGTTGAACTTCTTTGTAATTTTTTCTTTTTTGGTTTTGGATTCTTGGAATTATTTGCAAATGTATTTACATCTGTCATTATAATTTGAAATTTATTTTGACCATTATTTGATTTTTTATTATTGTTTGAAGAAGATATAGAAGTTGTTGGTTTAGGTTCAGGAGTTTTCTTAAAATAACCCATTTTTGGAATTGAAGGAGATGGAATAACATTTGAAATTTGTTTATTTGAATTTAATTTTGAAATTGGAGTTGGAGAAGGTGGAATTAATTTATTATTTCCATTACCATTATTTGATTCATCAGGTTTCATTGCCGAGGAACCAATTTTAATTGTAGTTGGTGAAGAATTTAAAGTTGTTGAATTTTGTTTATTTAATTTTGGAGTTTCAAATAATTCAATTTTTGATGAAGTTGAATTAAATAATTGATTTTTCAATGGAGTAAAATTTTTTTGAGTTGTACTTGTTTGAGAATTATCAATATTTTTCAAAAAATTTGGAGTACTAAAATTTATATTTAAATTTTTCAATGGAGTTCTTCCAAAATTTGGAGTTTTGGAAACGATAGGAGATTCATTAATAATATCTCTATAAAATCTTTCAGGTGAATTGAAAAAAGAATCTAAATTTAAATCACCCATAGATAAATTGAACCCATTGTTGTTATTGTTATTATTAGCACCAGTTGGACCAGAAAATGAACCACTAGAACCATTTGTACCACTAGGACCACCAAAATTGATGTGATTAGCATTTGGATTCATTGGATTCATTGGATTACCATAGTTATTGATATTATTATTGATTGTACTTTGTAATATACTATTTGATAAGGGAGTATTTTGGAATAGACCATCTTGAATATTACCCAAGCTATTAACCCATTGATCATAGTCCAAAGGTTGATTTGGATTCATATTGATGTTTTGATTCTGATAATTTCTATTTGAATCGTTCATATTTTGATGCTGTGTTATTAAATATCAGCTAATATTGGGGGCCACTTTTGATATGAAGCAATAAACAATAGAGCAATGAGAACAGCAGTGAAAAGCAGTGAAAGCGAGCGACGAGAGCGTAGAAAACCAGATGAACCTTGTAACAGCAGCAAATAGAACCTATACCTTTGATACCTTATGGAAACCCTTCTTGTTCGAATGTCAATTGTGGTTTGCTTTTTTTCCTTTTGCTTTTGTTTATTGTTTTGATTTTAAATTTTGATTTGTTTTGATTTTTTGAAAAAAAGCGCGAATTTGAAATTTGAAACGAGTTCCGACTGATCATGTGACTGAAAACGTGATCGAAACGCGTCAATTTCAAAGTTCCGAGGGGTAAACAAATAATAAACAAAAACAAAAACAAAACAAAAACAAAGAATTTTAGTGAATTGTGTTACTAAAGATCAAGAAGAAGGTGGTGAAGAAGAAGTTAAAGAAGGTATAAGGTATAAGGTATGATGAACTCTCCTACCAAACAGATCACAGAGGGTTTCCAAAAACTACATTTGAGCTCATCAGATGAAATTAATATCAATTTAAATCAACAAAAAGTATCAAGAAGTAATTCAGAAACATTGACTAGTGCTAAGAACCATTTACATATTCCTAAATTGATTTTTAATAAGGACTTTGCTAATGAGAGCAAGGTTGGTGAACTGTCAGAGAATATGCAATTGAAGAATGGTGGTGATGTTGGTGATGATGGTAGTTTGGTTTCTGATGATACCGTTGCAGGAAAGAATGGTGAAATTGGTTCTGATGATACAGTGATACACAACGAGGACAAAGGTAATGATACAATCCCAGAATGGCTAGCTGTTAAACTTCAAATAGAACAACAAAAGGGACAACAACCACAACATTCAAGAGTAAAACCAAAATTAATTAATAGAAATGATGATTTTGCTTCACATCATATTAAACCAAAATTAGCAAATAGTATAAATGATTCAATTGATGATAATGAAACTTGGAATGAAATTAAAAAACAATACAATATAAATGATATAACTGATCTTATGGATAAATTAAGTGATTTTGATGATGATTTAAGTGATGAAAATAATGATATAAGATTAAAACCAAATACAACAACAACAACAACCCACAAAGATCTAAATGATACAAGTGTCTTCAGTTTCCAAGATTTAAATAATCTGAGAGTTATATCTGATGCTCAATCTTCTTCAAATGGTACTAAAAAAGTCACTTCATTTAAATCAAATAATTTTATTGATTCTCCAATGTCTGAACCCAAAATCATAAAATCAATTAAAAATTTATCCAAGAATGATAATAAACAACCTCTTTTAAATAGTGATATCTTGGAGAGCTTAAATCCACAAAATGATAATATTCAATTACATCTGATAACTCCAATTGACCAAAATATGAAATTTGATACTGATTTAGGTAAATGGATTTATCCAAATGATTCTAAAAAATCAGGTTCAATAAAATATGATGATATACTGGAAATTGATGATGAAGAAGATGAAGATAAAGATGAAAAACATACACATAAACATACACAAAAAATTTCACATAAAAATCAATTATTACAAAATACATTTCAACCTGATGAATCAATAAGAAATTTAAATTCAAATTCAAATAATTCATTAACAATTGATCCTAATCAAGTTACAAATATTTCACATT
This sequence comes from Hansenula ciferrii, assembly GCF_000313485.1. Taxonomy (NCBI): domain Eukaryota; kingdom Fungi; phylum Ascomycota; class Saccharomycetes; order Phaffomycetales; family Wickerhamomycetaceae; genus Hansenula; species Hansenula ciferrii. The sequence goes on along the minus strand of NW_011887592.1, from coordinate 52,025 downwards.
TAGATATATCATTTTCAGAATCACAAAAAACACTTATAAAAGCTTTAACAAGTTCTATAAAACCAAATTCTAATTGGGATTCAATTGAAAATGTTGATCTTTCAAGAAGAAATTTAATAAGTGTTAAATGTTTAAATGAATTTATACCAAATTTAATTTCAATTGATTTAGATTATAATAATATAACAACAATTGAAGGATTATCATCAAATCTTACCAAAATTTCCATTTCACATAATAAAATTTCAAATAATTTTTTAAATTTTTCCAAGTTCCAATATTTACATAAATTAGATATAAGTTTTAATAAGATTGATAATATGCAAGTTTTCACAAATTTAAGAAATTTAAGAAGTTTAAATTTATCAAATAATGAAATTAAAGAATTTATTGAATTAAGATCCTTACAACATTTAAATTTATCAAAAAATAAAATTAAAAATTCAATAGATTTTACAAAATTTGAAAAAAATTCATTTTTAGATTTAGAATCTTTAGATTTAAGTTATAATGAAATCCCTAAAATAATTTTAACAAATTTACCCAAGCTAAGATCATTAAAAATTAATAATAATAAAGACTTTTTGAAAACTTTTGAATTAAATGAATCAATTCCAAATTTGAAAAAATTAAATTTAATAGGAAATGCAAATTTGAAAAAAATTGTTTTTTTCAATAAAATTATAAATTTAAAATCATTATCATTTGATGGTGGTTCTACAATTATTAATGGAGATTTACCTCAAATTGAAGTGTTGAAAATTGTAAATGATTTTAAATTAGAAAATTTCTTGAAAAGTATTGATAATAATAATTCATTAAGATTAAATAAACATATCTTAAAATTATCAATCAAGAATTGTGGAATTGATTCTAATTTCTTAAATTCATTGAAAATTATAAATTTATTCCCACATTTACAAAAAATTAACTTGGAAAATAATAATATTAAAATGACAAATATAAATTTAATTACATTTTTGAAAAAATTTAAAAATTTAACTCAGGTTAAACTTGATAATAATCCAATTATAAATGATTTAAAAGATGAACAAGATAAGAAATTGTTTAAATTAATGATCAAGAAATTGCTTAGTGAGTTTTGATCAATATATCTCTAATATAGATTGAGTCTAGATTAATGGGATGCTTTGGATGAATGATATTGTTATGTGATCTTTAATAATATGTAGTATATATTTATGAAGTATCCAGTACTATAAAGTATAATAAGTATATGACTCATCTATCAGTACAACCATGATATAGTAGAGATTACTAATATTATCAAACAAGATCTTTATTTCAATATATTTAATTGGATTTCAATTAAAGTCTAATTATCGATTAATTACATAATCAAAGTCAAGTATCATGATTACTAAACCGCGAATTTTATCCCCTTTGTTTACCATTTTTTAAAACTGAGAAATTTTTATTTCTTTTACAATTAAATTGCCTTTCAATATCCACCTTTTTTGCAAGTACAAGCTTTCAACTTTAAATACCTTATTTTTACAGACTTTGCATTTTATCACAACTGACCGTATATGAGTTTACAATACTTTTGTATTTGTACATGCTTTTACTCAGTTTCGCCATAAGTTATGTGGTTATCTCTGAACTTTTTCAAGTTATCTATTGTTCATATGAGATCATAGAATTCAATATTGAAGTTAGTTATTGACGTTTTAAATCGTTGTGATACTAATTTTTATATGATGTCTGAAATATTGAACATCTATACTAATATTTATTTGAATTTGGTTATTTAATTTTAAACCATAATTAATACCATTTTCTTTAAAATAAATGTTATCATTCATTTTTCAAGTTATACACTACTCAAGATGTCTTGATTAAAAATAATGTAGTGATAAATTATTGTATCAATATTCCATATATGTCGAAAAGGAGTACTATATAAATGATCGATTATTAATGATGATCTGACTGCAAGCATTTCAACTAATTATAATACATATTTCATATAGTAATATTCACCACAAGCTGCACTCACTGTACGTCACTCATAATTTAATTACAACAGATCGAATGTTCATATTTCTAGCTTCTGCCTAGTCCGTAACGTAATATGAGAGTACCAAGGCCACTTCGTTCATAAGTCTAGAAGTATGAATATTATATGACGCGTTTTATTTCATGTTTGGTTTATTTTCTATTTTCATCAAATTCCTACACGGCTATTAACGGCCTGCTGAAATAATACCTTTCAAGTGAAAAGCACTTACCCAACTAATACGTGTATACGTCATGATCAGTGATCATGCTATAAATTATTAGTGCTGCAGCTAAATTGTGTTCAAGATTTCTCTAAAATACGCCTCGATCAGCTGTATCAAATTATTATGTATACTTTATGTATATAAAACATGTTAACTTATTATAAGGATCGATCTGATCGGCGTCGACCTTTTTTCTAATTAGACGTGGAATATACTTCAAATTGTTCATAGGCTATAGCTGTGTCAGAACTAAGAAGATTAATAATTTAAATTCCATGGATCATATATACATTTCTAAAAAATCCCAAAGCTCTGCTGCTTGTTTATAATGCCAGGTGCCATGTTATATCAAGGTGATTTCATGAATTTAAAGTGCATAAAACTTCGTGGATTTAACGATGTACGTACTATAGTCCATCACAAATAATGCCTCAAAGTTCATGCCTACATTCTTCAACAGAACAATTGAAATTGTATTTAAACATCTCATGTTCACCAAAATTGCATAGGTACAATCGTTTACAAAACCCTTAAAACTTTCAATCATGATTAATCCATATACATTAATCAACATTAATACTCATGAAGTGATGCGTTTCCTTCTCTTGAATTACAACGAAAATGCTGTATACGCTTTTCAAATTACTACAGGGGTTTTCGTTGGTCTCTACCTCCATCTGTTGCTTCCATATATTATTTATGTTAACTTTATGAAATTTATTGAATCATGCAAAAAATTGTATACTCAACTTTCTGAACTTCAAGCTAATGAATCATCAGCTCAAAAATCATGAATTAATATTTATTATATCGAGGCTCAAGTTATAATGGAATTATATGTTCAATTAGATCAAAGTTACTGATTACTCATGATTCAGCTTTAAATATTGTCGCTAATTAAATATTGCAAGGATTAAAATGATCCACTGATCTTACAATTCATATGATACACACAATATATAATAGGAGTATACTTAATTAGTCCATCTTTCAGTACATGATCCATATAAATGCAAACCGAATTCTGCTATAATAATCTGTAAATTTCAATTTTCAACTATAATTGTTTGATTTACTATAAAACAGATTCATAATATAGTTGACATATATAAGTTTTAATATATGCTTATATAATCTTTTTCGTTGAAAGACTTTTTGTAATTTTGATTGTAATTTCTTCGTAATTTTAAAATTTTTTTATATTGTAGTGGATAAGCAATTTGACCAATCAATGGAGCTAGGAGATTCTTAATTGTAACCATTATTAGTTGATGATGAATTAGTGATGGTTTTCTTCTTAATTCAACTCAACGTAAAATAATTTGAATCAACGTCCTTAACAATATGAAGGAGTTTATGAATTGTTTCATGGAAATTAAGAAGATTTTGAAATATTAGCAACTGATGGAAATTCTTTCAAAATATTGAAATATTTATATTGATTAGCTGCTGATCATTATATATAAATTGGTGTATTCAGAGATGCCTATAAGCATGTTACCATCTAATATAGTGATAAGAATTATAAGGTAATATTACTATAACATATTCCATATTTTTATTAACTCATAAATATACTATACACTCATATGTTTATTTAAAAACTGTTATTTAATTTTAAACCATAATTAATTCATTTTTAAAAATAAACATTGACTTTTTTCAACTAAAGATAATTGTAGATCTCACATTAATGCATCTCTATATCTATTTAAAGTTTCTTCTCTTGCCTTCTTTCTATCAACAATTGGTTTAGGGTATCCATTAGTTAATTTTTCCACCTCTTTATGATCAATTTTTTCATTATAAGGTTCATGAACATTATCTAATTTTGATAAATTTGGTAACCATTTTTTAATAAATTCACCTTTCGAATCAAATTTTTCACTTTGAGTATAAACATTAAAAATTCTAAACCAAGGTTGAGCATCTAAACCAGTACTTGATGCAAATCCCCAACCACCATTATTTGAAATTAAATCACCATCAATTAAATGATTATAAAACCAACGTTCACCAATTCTCCAATCTATAGCTAAATCTTTTGTTAAAAAACTTGCAACAATCATACGACATCTATTATTCATATAACCAGTATTTAATAATTGTTTCATTGATGCATCAACTATTGGGAATCCAGTTTCACCTAAACACCATTTCTCAAAATTCTCATAATCCTGGGACCATTTTAAATCTAATGAACTAAAATTGAAAGGGATAAACATCATTAAAAATGGCCAATTAATCATAACATGTCTATAAAAATCTCTCCAACCAACTTCTTTAATGAAAGTATCAATACCTGTATTACCACCAACACGTTTCCCCTTATTTAATTTCATACTTTCTAGGACAATATATCTTGGTGATATAACACCCTGGGTTATATATGGACTTAATCTTGATGTTGAAATTTCACTTGGGAAATCCTTGTTAGATTGATAATTTTTAATTTTCTTAAACCAATTGGTTAAATGAGTTTGAGCTTCACTTTCACCAGATTTATAAAAATCTTGGGTTTGCTTAATATCTTTATCTGAAACTCCTAAATCTTTTAATGAATTTAATTTAAAATGATTATATGTTAAATCATTTTGTTCCAAAGTATTATCATGTGAAATTTGGGACCAATCCCATTTTGAAAACTTATCCTTTGTGAAATCTAATTCTAATAATTCAATTGGATTGGTTTTCAAATATTCATCCCATTTTTTATAAAATGGTGAAAATTTTGAAAATTGTGTACCTTTTAATGTTGTTAAAACTTGTGGTGGTACAATACATTGATCATGATAAATATGAGATTCAAGTTTAGAATTCTCCAAAATTAATAAATCTCTATTAAATTCATCAATTTCATAATTTAAATTATAATAAATTGTATTGGATTTCAAGTTTGTCATTATTGATTCAAGATATTTTACAAATTCATTATTTGATTTATTATCATCATCAAAATAATATATGAATAATGGAATATTTAATTTTAATAGACTCTCTTTTAAAGATTTTAAATTTCTTAAAATAAAATCAATTTTATATGAACTTTCTAAATGAGAATTCCAAAATTTTGTTGATATAATATAAATACCAATTGGATTAGCATTAATCTTTTGAGAATCTTTAATACAATTATAAAATGATGTATTATCATGAATTCTTAAATCATTTTTGAAAAGATGGACCAAGAATTTTTCATCCTGGTTTAATTTTGGTGGTCCTTTGGAATAAATTTTATTAAAATAATCAATTGGTTTTGATTTTTCACCATTATTCCATTGATTTGCATGTTTAATTGAAACTTGCTTTGGGTAATATTTTGATTGGAAATTTGTATATGAATTAAAATCTAAATGATTATTTAGTTTTAGCTTTTTAGTGATGTTGCTTGTTGATGGTGATGGAGATCTTTTAGTTGGCATATTGATATAATTGATGTTTGATAGTATTTTAACATACACTTCTTATTTTCAATGGGACATAATGAACTTATATAGATGATTTTTATTTATTGTTTGCTTTTAATGCTTGACATGTTAATTAAAGTATTGATGTAATTATATGTATAATGAATTACGATTGAGCAAGTTGAACAGTTAACGTATAACAAGATTGGATGAGCAACTCGTAAATATTTTAAATGGGTAGCAAAGAAGTTATGGAATATACCTTGAGAATTTATTGAACATGTATGAAAATGACAGAGAACATGAAGTCATGTGATATTTTAAATTACAGCCCTAATCAAAAATAGTTACATAATCAAAAATAAAAAAAGTAAAAATTAATGGAGTTTGAATTTTTGAAAATTGAAAAGGCCTTTGAAAAACAAAAAACAAAAAATTAACATCGGGGTTTGCAAAGGAGAACACAATTAAAATATTTTCAAAGACCGTTATCTGATTGTATTTGACATTTGACATCCACAGTTTTAGTTTTTGGTTGAGATTTGAGATTTATTGGAAATTGGAATCTATCTGTGCAATGGGTTGTTAGAGATCTGGACAGACAATGTATACTACTATACTATATACCATATACAATACACTATATACTATACTATCCATCTACTACCTACTGTTTATCTATACTCTATCTATACCACAACTCTGAGCGTTAGCGAAGAGTTGTTTTAAGCCAATCGGAACACTGATCAAATTGCTTACACCAGGTCACGTGCACTTGCGCAGATATTCATTAGCCACTAATTTGCACAACCACACAATAAATTTACATAAAATTAAGCGCTGAGTTGATTTATTTAAATATATTGCAAAAGTATCTTATTTCTTCAGCGGTTAATTTAACAAATCATCAAAAGGTCAACCATGTCCATTGCCACCGTCTACCAAAAGTTGGACACAGCGGTTATCTTCAACACTTTGGAAACTAAAGCAAGTACTCCAATAGTGAGATCTCATCATGATTTATTAAATTCTTCAGATCCTTTCCAACAAATTATACAGATTCAAGAACAAATAGGTGAACTTATTTCTGCTATCTTTACAAATGATTCCACTTTATTACAAGCGCTACCTCATTTAGATCATATCAAACCAAACACAGTCATCAATATTGCATTATCAAATTATCAAACAATCATTGCATTAAAAGATTTAAATTTCACAACATTAGTTTCAAATTCAAATCAAGATATAATAAATCATTCTGTATTGGCTCATTTATTAGTTCAAAATAATATTGGTAAACCGGTTTTACATTTCATCAATTATGAATTAGCTACTGGTAGTATTAAATTCAATGCAGATGCTTTTGATAAACTATTATCTCTTGATTTAACTCAAGATGAAGATTTATTTCAATCAGCTTTAAATCATGCAAATAAACATGGTTTTAAAATTAATCATATTGATTACCATGCTGGTTCCAAATCTGCTAAAACTGCTATTGTTTCATTAGGTTCTCATTTCCATGATTTAACTAAAAATTCATCAAATTTACCAATTATTGATATCAAAATTTTTAAACCTTTCCCAATTGATCAAATCTTATCAAGTTTACCATCTTCAATTGATTCTATTGCTATATTGGAAAATTCAATTAAAAAACCATTCACAAGATTTTCTCCACTTTTATTAGAATTTTTCCAATCTCCATCTGCTTTAATTGAAAAAAATATCTTGAAAATTACTTCTGCTTCAATTGGTGATTATGATGATGATTTTAATAAATTAATTAATATTATTTTATCAAATTTATCAATTGATAATCCAATTCAAAATTTATTTTTCGGTAATGAAGTTGAAAATTTCAATAATTTATCTCAATCAAAATTAGATGAAATTTCTAAAATTAATAAATTAGAATCAAGTTATATTACAATATTAGATCAAATTTTTGGTTCAAATTTACAAATTTTTAATCAATTTCAAAAAGAAAATATTAATTTATCTTCACCTGAATTTGGATTTGGTTCTTTTATTTATCAATCTGAACAACAACAAAAATTAACAAATTTAATTCATAATTCTCTTGATTCTCCTGAATTAAAATTTAATACTCCAAAAGTTAATGAATTAGTGGAAAAATTATCTAAATGGTTAGTTTTCAAAAGAGATGGTTCATTATCACAAGATCAATTACAAAAATTTAATTCTTTATCATTAGAAATTTTAGATATTTTACATAAAGATGATTCTGAAACTTCCAAAAAATTACTAGAATTTAAATCTTCATTTTTAAATAAATCTTCTTGGTTAATTGGTTCTGATTCTTGGGCTTATGATTTAGGTAATTCAGGTGTTCATCATGTTTTAGCTTCAAATGAAAATATAAATGTCTTGATTATTGATAATGAAACTTTTGAAGAAAAAAAATCAAATCAATTAAAATCTTCAACTTTAAGAAAAAAAGATATTGGTCTTTATGCTATGAATTATACAAATGCTTATGTTGGTTCAATTGCTATTTATTCTTCTTATACTCAAATGTTAACAACTTTAATTGAAGCTACTCAATTTGATGGTCCTTCAATCATTTTAGCTTATTTACCAATTCAAAATGAATTTGATACTCCATTAGAAATTTTAACAAATACTAAAAAATCTGTTGATTCAGGGTTTATACCATTATATCGTTATAATCCAAAATTATTAAAAGATTCTGAAATTTTTAAATTAGATTCAACAGTTATAAAAGAAAATTTAAAAGAATTTTTGGATCGTGAAAATAAATTAACTTTATTATCCAAGAAATCTCCTCAATTTGCAAGAGATTTAAAACAATCTCAAACTTCAATTATAAAACAAAAACAAGATAAAAAAGCTCAACAAGCTTATGATCAATTATTAGAAGGTTTATCAGGTCCTCCAATTTCTATCTATTTTGCTTCTGATGGTGGTAGTGCTGAAAATTTAGCTAAAAAATTAGGTAAACGTGCAAGTCAAAGAGGTTTAAAGGCAACTGTTTTATCAATGGATGATATTATATTAGAAGATTTACCATCAGAAGAAACTATATTATTTATTACTTCAACTTCAGGTCAAGGTGAATTTCCTCAAAATGGTAAAAATTTTTGGGATTCAATTAGAAATTCTGGTGATTTAGATTTAGAATTTTCTTCAATTTCTTGTTTTGGTCTTGGTGATTCATTATATTGGCCAAGAGCTCAAGATAAACATTATTATAATAAACCTGCAAAAGATTTACATGAAAGATTAAAATTTTTAAATGCAAAAGAATTAATTCCTTTAGGTCTTGGTGATGATCAAGATGCTGATGGGTTCCAAACTGGTTATAAAGAATGGGAATCTAATTTATGGAAAGCTTTAGGTGTTGATAATATAACAACTGCTGATGAACCTCCTCCAATTACAAATGAAGATATTAAAATCGCATCAGATTTCTTAAGAGGTGGTATTGCTGAAGGTTTAAAAGATGAAAGTACTGGTGCTATTTCAGCTCATGATCAACAATTAACTAAATTCCATGGTATTTATATGCAAGATGATCGTGATTTAAGAGATGCTCGTAAAGCTGCTGGTTTAGAACCATTTTATATCTTTATGGCTCGTGTTAGATTACCAGGTGGTATTACTACTCCAGATCAATGGTTAGTTTTAGATAAATTAGCTGATGAAAGAGGTAATGGTACTGTTAAATTAACTACAAGAGCTACTTATCAATTACATGGTATTGTTAAACATAATTTAAAACCATCAATTAGAGCTATGAATTCTGTTTTAATGGATACATTAGGTGCTTGTGGTGATGTTAATAGAAATGTTATGATTAGTGCTTTACCTCATAATGCAAAAATTCATTCTGAAGTTGATAATATTGCAAAAAAAATTTCTCAACATTTATTACCACAAACTACTGCATATCATGAAATTTGGTTAAAAGGTGATGATCCAGAAGATGATGATCCAAATTGGCCAGAAATTTTTGAAAAAAGAAAAGATGGTCCAAAAAAAATTAAAACTTTAGTTGCAGGTAATGCTTTAGTTGATAATGAACCATTTTATGGTCCAACTTATTTACCAAGAAAATATAAAATTAATATTACAGTTCCACCTTATAATGATGTTGATGTTTGGTCTTCAGATGTTGGTTTAATTGCAATTGTGGAAAATAATGAAGTTATTGGATTTAATGTTTTAGTTGGTGGTGGTATGGGTTCAACTCATAATAATAAAAAAACTTATCCAAGAGCTGGTTCTTCATTTGGATTTGCACCAATTGATCAAATTCATTTAGTTTGTGAAAAAGTTATGTTGGTTCAAAAAGAACATGGTAATAGAAAAGATCGTAAAAATGCAAGATTAAAATATACTGTTGATACTTTAGGTGTTGATGTTTATAAATCAAAAGTTGAAGAATTATGGGGTCAAAAATTTGAACCTGAACGTGCTTATGAAATTAAAGATAATGTTGATCATTTTGGTTGGGTTACTGATGAATTATCAAGACATCATTTCACTTGTTTTATTGAAAATGGTCGTGTTGAAGATACTCCTGAATTACCACAAAAAACTGGTTTGAAAAAAATTGCTGAATTTTTTAAATCAAATCCAAATTCAAAAGGTACTTTTAGATTAACTGGTAATCAACATGTTCTAATTTCAACAGTTTCTAATGAAGAATTACCAACAGTTAAACAAATTTTACATGATTATAAATTAGATAATACTGATTTTAGTGGGTTAAGATTATCAAGTGCTGCTTGTGTTGCTTTTCCAACTTGTGGTTTAGCAATGGCTGAATCTGAACGTTATTTACCTGTATTAGTTGGTAAAATTGAAGAAGCTTTAGAAGAATATGGTTTACGTCACGATTCTGTTGTTATGAGAATGACTGGTTGTCCAAATGGTTGTGCAAGACCTTGGTTAGCAGAAATTGCTTTAGTTGGTAAAGCTTATGGTACTTATAATCTGATGTTGGGAGGTGGTTATTATGGTCAACGTGTTAATAAGATTTATAAACAAAGTATTAAAGAAGATGAAGTTTTAGCAATTTTAAAACCATTATTTAAAAGATGGGCTTTAGAAAGAGAAGAAGGTGAACATTTTGGTGATTTCTGTATTAGAACAGGAGTTATTGCACCAACTTTAGAAGGTAAATATTTCCATGATGATGTTCCAGAATGGGATTAATTACAATAATTATTTAATTATTTAAATTTGTTTTTTTCAATTTTTGTTATTAAAAAAGAATCATGATTTAAGGTTCTGTTGTATTTTAGTTATTTTGTTTTGATTTTTACAAATTTAGTTACACACATGGTCATTATATATATAAACATTTATTTATATTTAATTATAATAGAAAATTATTTAATTATTTGAATTCAAGTAGTATAATCTTATATGATATAGTGCCTATATATATTAGTATTTGTACAACTTATAATATAGACGTACACCATATTATAATTATATTATTTATATAATTAGCTCATGCTAACTTTTGACTGCATCATGCCTCCAGACGTATATTAATATAATTAGCCCACCAGCTTGTATAAATTGATATATGCACCACATATTGAGAATTAAGTACACCTACTTAAAGCGCGTATAATTATATTGAATTCACGCTGCAGCTGGACCTTCTTTTACAAAATCAGTGTATAATTGGCGTTGAATTAAAGTGTACTTCATATATTTTACGTGGGCGTAACGTCCTATCCTATACCTATTTTTCCTTTCTTCAACGATTTTTTTTCATTAACACATAAATATAAAGATGTATTAATGCTCTTGTGAACACATGGTAATGGTGTTAAATGAACAATCTGGGATTGAAATTTCACAGTTCAGTTCGATCAACTCATGAGTTTATGGATTGCTAGCAGCTTTGAAACTTTATTGGAACATAACCATGAATCGCTAAAAGACCAGATATAATGAGTTATAACCATTAAAATTGTTTTCATCCTATCTTTTATTTGATTAATGAATTCAACGTATTGATATCAATTAAGGGTCAAACCTAGATTGAGAGATTATGCAATAATATATTATCCATTGGTTTTCATTATGTATATCATATTGTCTGTATGAAGTTTAATTATTAATATCATCGACATTTGATTAAAATACATAATTTTATTTGTTTACAATATTATACTTAATGTAGTTTTACAATATATACTAATATGACAAAACTAATAAATATATATTTCTTTTATTCAATTTAACAACAATGAAACCGTACAACTATAAACTTGGAACTTCAGCTCTTGGAGTAATTCTAAATAAATGACGTCTTGAAGGTTTTGAATCATCCCAATCGAAAACCCAAGTATGACCAACAACTCTATTATCAAAAACAACAACTGTTCCAGGTTTATAAGTTGTTTTGATTTGTAAGTCAACACTTGATTTCAAATGGTCATATAAAAAGTTTAAAATTGCATCAGATTCTTGTTTTTTCAAACCAACAATTTCTAAAGTTAATAATTGATTAATAAATAATGACTTTTCTCCAGTAACTGGATGTTTTCTAACTAATGGATGAACGTAACCATCATAACCTTCTCTTCTAATGAAAAATGGTTCACCATTTGTTTCATCATAAATTGGTTCTAACCTTTTATGTAAAGCACTTAATTTTTCCAAAATTGATTGAAATTCAGGTGATAACCTTTTATAAGCTTGTACTTGATCAACATAAATTGTAGAGCCAGCACCATTTTCAGGACCTTCTAAATAAGCTAAAAAAGTTGTACCAGCTGGTTGTTTTTCATAAGTTATATCAGTATGCCAAAATAAACCATTTGTATGTTTTGCAAATCTTTTTTTAGAAGGTGGATCTGTTGTTTTAGGTCTATAAACCAGGTGTAAAGCTGGAGCATCTTTTGGTGCACCACTTGTTGGATGAATATGTAGAGGACCAAAATATTTACCAAATTCAGTTGCAAATTGTGGGCCTTTTGAAGCTAAATCTTGATTTCTGAAAATAACAACACCTCTTTGAGCAACATACAAAGCTAAATCATCTTTAGCTCTTGGTGATAATGAAGATAATTGTAAACCATCAATTTCAGAACCAAAGTTAGGAGTTAAATCAGTTTTTTGCAATGATTGATTGGTTTTGGGGAATAAATTTTGTAAATAAGGATCAGCTTTATGACCAGGATCTTCATGTTTGAATTCTTCTAAAGGTTCATATTTTTCAAAAGGATCCCATGTTGGTAAGAAATCCGGGAATAATGCATCTGATGATTCTTTTGGTAAAGTGTTGAAGATATAATTTGAATCAACTCCAACTTCAACATCAAGAAGTTTTAAATTTGAAGGACCAGTGGTTTTGGTGTCAATTTCATGTTTAATTCTTGCAATTTCCTCCGAGGATAATGGTGATTTCTTGAAAGATTCTATTGATTCTTGAGCAGCCGATCTGATAGTCATGTTAAACTTAGAACTGATTGATATCTAGTAAAGATTGAAGCCATGAAACAATGATTATGTCCCATATTGATCTATTTAAATACCCCATAACTCAGCAGCCTTCCTCGGGTAGAACCCCATTTCAATCCAATTAAGCGACAACCTGTGATAATCCCTTGCCAATAAAACACTCAATTGATGAGATCAACCAAAGAATTCACCATTGTAAATTTAGTAGTAGTTGAAGTTTAGCCACAATAAAATAAGAGATTATGTAAGGTTATATCAACACCCACACACCACCCGTGAATTTCCAATTTCTTTGATCTTTTTGACCCAAAGGAATTCTATAATCTCCAATCAACGGGCATCCAACGGACAAATCTCATCTAATCAACTCTTTGGAGTACCTGACAGATAAAGAAGAGGTAACAGATTCACATATATAACATCAACACCATCACCAACTTTTCAACCATGGATATCAAGACTCTTCGACCACAAACTGTTTATTCTATATCATGTTTGGAATGTAGAAGAAGAAAAATTAAATGTGATAAAGCTTCACCAACTTGTGGGTTTTGTTTGAGTAAAAAAATTCATTGTGAATATCCTTCAAATGCTAAAAGAAAAATTATAAATGTTTCAAATGGTTCTGATTCTGAAAATGTTGATAAAGATCAAATTATTAAAGATTTATTACAAAGAGTCGCTACTTTAGAAGATTATTTAAAATCTTCTCCAAATACAAGTATATCAAGTACTTCAAGTTCAAGTACAAATACTATGGGATTACAAGCAAGATCTGAGTTAAAGGCAAATGGTGGGATAACAAATGGAAATGGAAATGGCTCATCAAGTTCCAATGTTGGTGGTAAAGATTTCTTGGAAATTATTAATCATATTGATTATAAATTAAGTGATATTGCAAGAGATACTGGATTATTAGATGAATTAGCCCTAGCTAAAAGAGAATTCCCAACTATTTTACATGGTAAAGAAGCCGATGAAGTTTTATTAAATAATATTATAAGAACAGTTTCTGCAAATTATAAAGCATTTAATTTTTTCTTGGATCAAAAAGATGTGGATCTTTTCTATGAAAATTTTAAACAAGAAACTCTTGAACCTATACATTTCCAAGATTCATTAATTATGCTGTTATTAATTTCTATCTGTATAAGATTGAAAAAATTTACATGTGCATGTATTCCAATTGATAAAAAGGAAAATTTAATTCAAGAAATTTATAATGAATATCAAAATCGTTGTAATTTGAAAATTTTACCCAAGGATCATAAATCTTTACAAATTGGTTTATTAGAATTAGAATTTATGTTTGGATTAGATGTTCATAAAGATGATATATTATTGAAAATTCATGAAGTTATAGGGATGGCAAAATTAATTAAATTGAAAAATCAAAATAAAAAACATTTAGATGAAGAATTCGAATCATGTTGGTTGGAATTAGTTAGAATGGATTCTATATTAGCTATATCATTTGGTACAAGTCCAGGGATATTTGAACCATTAAATTCCAAGAATTTACCAAATTTTTCAAATGATCAAAGAAGATTTCAAATTGCACCAATTTTTATAAATACTATAAATATTTTACAAAGATATAATTTTTATGGTTTGAATAGTCTTAATGAATTTGAAATTCATGAACAAATTAATAGAATTATTGCAACAAAGGATTTATTCTTCTTTTTGGATCTTGTTACTTTATATAGTATTCAATTACAATTATTGTTCCATAAAAGAGATTTTTTCGGTTATACAAAAGTTTTAGAAAATTGTCTTGTTGAAGTTTGGAGAGTTTCATTAAATGATGATTCACATATCATTAGAAATAAATGGACATTACAATCTATATTCAATTCAATTTTACTATTTATCTTGGAATATAAAGAAATTAATAATGAGTTAGCATTAAGTCTCTCCATAATCATTTGTTTAAATAATTTATTTAGTATTGATAATCATGATCCTGATTATATTTCAAATAAATTAGAAAAATATTGTGCTAAATTAAACTTGGAATATTGTTTTGAATTAGTTTCAAATTTTGAAAAACAAAATCCACAAATTTTTGGTGATGCAAAATATTGTGGTTGATTGAAAAGTATTCAAGCTCATAATATTTTATTTCCGGTGGAATTTTCGGATTTAAATAAAATCCGAATTTTAATTGCTCATACAAATTTTATTATTCAATTCACAAAAATAATTTAACCAACCAGGTTTTAATTACAATTACATTTCCAATTATTATTTAAACAACAGGTTATTTCCTATCTGACAATGATCTTTTCATATAGTTCTTGTATAGTATCCACATATTCAATTCATAGTTCACTTGATCAATCAGCTTATTCATTATGAAATCATTTTACGACGTTATAGTTATTGGAGGTTCAGCTTCAGGTTTACAAGCTTGTTTAACTTTTGGTAGAGCTTTTATTAATGTTTTATGTATTGATTCCAAGAAACCATGTAACAGATATGCAAATGAATCACATAATTTACTTGGTAATGATGGTATAAACCCTTTGGAAATTGTTTCAAAAGCAAAAGAACAAATCAAGAATTATCCGACAATTGAATTTAAAGATGATGTTGTTAAAGATGTTAATAAAATCAATGGAGATCATGATGGATTCAAAGTTTCAATAGGTTCTGGTGATATTTTCCAAAGTAAAAGAGTCATATTTGCTTCAGGAGTGAATGATAATATTGATAAGATTCCAATCAAAGGTATTGAAAAATATTGGGGGAACTCTATTATTCATTGTCCATTTTGTCATGGAACAGAGTTTAGAAATGGTAAAACTGGATTATACTATGGGAGTTCCATTTTTTTGAAAATGATGTTACCAACATTGTATAATTGGAGTAAAGATATAAATGTTTTCTGTTCAGAAGATATTTATAATGAATTAGATTCTGATTTAGTTTCCAATTTACAAAGAAAGAATATCAATGTTTTCAAGTCATCAATAACTGAAGTTAAAGGTAAATCAATTGGTCATGGTAATGAAGAAACATTGTCACAAGTAATTCTTCAAAATGGACAATCTGTTGATCTTGATGTTTTATATATTATACCACCTTCAGTGATCAATAATAAAGATATTTTAACCAAACTAGGTGTTGAACTAGATGATAAGGGATTGATTAAAGTTACACCATATCAGAAAACCAATGTTGAAGGTATTTATGCTTGTGGTGATAATACTAACTTCCTTAGAGCATTAGCCGTAGCTATAGCACAAGGTTTAACAACAGCAGCATTAATTACTCACGAAATATCACAACAAAGATGGTCAAAATGATGTTTGATCTACCATATATAGTAATTAATTTGAAAATTGAATAACAATTATATGACTTCATATCTTTATTTGTAGATTCATTTTAGTGTGAAGAGCTTAAAAGTGCCCGTCATGATTTACGGGGATCAACCTTGTAAAAAAGATCCAAGATCCACAAAGTGATGGCAAACTCAGAAAACAATTCACAGAGAAACTGGTGATTGAGCTATCAAACAAATAAAGTGAATAGAATTCGGTGAACGTGATGGTGCTCTTGATCATATCTCATTTTTTTTTTATCTCAAAATGTTGGTTTGACGATGATTTGTGGTTGATTGGAAACTTAGATTTGAGTCTTCAAGACAAAACATGTGCAGTAAATCAGAAGTTCCTTTGATCTTTTTGTGATGGAACAAACTGAGCGAATGAAGCACAGGAAGATCAGATCTCCATCTTTTAAGGGTTTGGCTCCTGCTCATATGGTGTATAAATTATGCCAGAATCCCCTTTGTTAGAGGTGGCAAAATGGATATCAGATACCAGATACACTAATAGATCCAAGAAGAAAGAATGAAACTCATTGACACATTTTCACATTTGTTGCTGTATGGTGGTTGTGCTCTAGCTGGTAGCTTCAACATATTAACTTTCAATGTTGCTGGTCTTCCTCAAGCGTTACAAGGTAACGGGATACCTATTGATAAAGATATCGCTACAGAACATATTGGCAAGGCTTTCAAAGATCTTAAGGATGATTTAGATGTGATTCATGTTCAAGAAGATTTCCATTATAATGATATCTTGTATAAATATGATAATCATCCATACAGATCTCAAACTTCAGGTGATGTCCCCATTGGAAGTGGATTAAACACTTTATCCAATTTCCCCTTTTCTATATCAATAGAAATAAATGGGATGTATGTTCAGATGCTTCAGAACTTGATTGTTGGACACCAAAAGGTTTTACCACTACAAAGATCAGAATTGAAGGTGCTATAGTTAATTTTATAAATTTACATTCTGATGCTGGAACAAAAGATCAAGATAATGATGCTAGAAATAAGAATTTACAACAAGTTGCCAATTATATTGATCAATTCTTACATGATGAAGCTGTTATAATATTTGGTGATTTTAATTCAAGATATTATTATCCACCTGATAATATTGAAGTTTTCAGATTACAAAATGGTTTGAAAAATCCGTGGGTTGATTTAGAAAGAAATGGAATTGAACCAATTAAAGGTCAACCTGTACCAAAATGTTCTTTACCTGCTACAAATAACTCATGTGAAGTTGTTGATAAAGTTTTCTATAGAGGTAGTAAAACTATTGAACTGAAAGCTGAAGATTTTAGATATGCAGATGATCTATTTACTTATGAAGGTCATCAATTATCAGATCATAATCCAATATTAACAAATTTCTCTTATACATTATCACAAGATTTCAAAAATTCAAATTATAGTGGTGGGTTTTATGGTGCCTATTTTAATGATTTAGGTCAAATTTCCAAAGGTGTCAAGACAACAAGACTTTCTTTTAAAGGTAATGTTGGTTTAGATTTAGTTTCATTAACATTGGATGATGGTACCTCGTTTAATCATGGTGGTAATGGTGGATTATTAAAAGAATTAGAATTACAACAAGATGAATATTGGACAAAGTCTTATCTTTGTAAACGTGAAGTTGATAATGAACTTAAAAATGTTTATATAAATGGAACAACATCTCTAGGAAGTACTATTGAAGCTGGTTCACCTACTAATGATTGTCAATATTTTGAAGCTCCAGATGGATATCAAATAACAGGATTTTTCGGTCAAGGTGATGATAGTGTTAATTTATTAGGTTTTATTTATAGTAAAATTGAATCATGATCAGTGCCAAAACCCAGTACATCATAGTTGGAGAACCGTTGTGATTTTAATAATATAGATGATATAGATACAATCCTTAACCTCAGAATCATCAGAAAAAGCTCACAATATGCTTCATAACATGATATGCACTAGTTTTACTTACATATCTTCACGGTCATTGCGTTTTAATTTTGGAATTTATAGCAATTAATTATAATGAGAAGTTAGACTCACTCAACGAAGCTATGAAAGATGTCATTACATAATACTAATTAATCATCCAATCTGCTTATGTCTTGAATCAAGTTTGTAGTGAAGTCGCCCTAGTATCTAGTCAGTGGACAGTGCCCATAGTGACTTTCTGGGAAAATATAAGCACCAGTGCACCAACGGACGTCTTCGAAAATGCACAACTATGCAGTTTTAGAATTTGAATCTATGAACTATGAACAACGTTTTTGATATTCAAAGTTCCAATCTCAAACAATCAAAACCAAACAAACGTGGTTACCAGAAGGTAAGATCAAGGAACATGGCTCCACAAGTATGAGCTATCCAGACTTTATCGTCAAAAGGATTACAAAAGCTCAGACAGCTCAATCTCGAACTTATCATATATCATAACCCTCTAAGATGCAGATGCTCGATCCCTGCTCAAATTCTTCATAGCTGATGCGAGATCTCTAAATCTGAATATTTAAGGGTTCAAATTCTTCATAAAGTCAAGGAATTCACATGGATGATTGACTATCATTCCAAAGTTCGAACCAATGATAATCGATCGAATCATCTATTGCATGGTACACGGTTATGGTTAATTTACGGAATGAACGAGGTTATGATACTATAATTTAAGGTATAAATAGGCCCCAAATGGCTAGATCTGGATTAGATTAGATCTGATAAAGTCTTACAGGTAATATAGAATAAATCATACCCATCAACCACATAATTTATAATGAAATTTTCAACTAAAATCCTGGTTTCAATATTATCTGCTACACTAGCTTATGCTGGTGCTTTTAATGCTTTATCATTTAACGTTGCTGGTTTACCTCAAATCTTACAAAATAATGGTGAAGAACTAGATAAAGACATTGCAACTCAAAAAATTGGTGAAGATTTTGCCTCAATGAAAGATCAATTAGATATTATCAACGTTCAAGAAGATTTCAATTATCATGCTAAACTATATGATTATGATAATCATCCTTATAGAACTGCAACTTCAGGAGGTGTTCCATTTGGAAGTGGATTAAATACTTTATCAAATTATGAAATCTTACACACAAAAAGAATCAAGTGGAATGAATGCTCAAATGCTTCTGAAAATGATTGTTTAACACCAAAGGGGTTCACTGTTTCAACTTTGAGACTTGATGGTCATATAGTTAATGTTATTAATCTCCACACTGATGCTGGTACTGAAGATGATGATAATGCTAAAAGAAATAGTAATTTAAAACAAGTTGCTGATTATATAGATTCAAATTTATATGATCAAGCTGTCTTAGTATTTGGTGATACAAATTCAAGATATACAAGAGCAAGTGATGATATTGCCATTTTCACAAATCAAAATGGATTAGAAGATCCTTGGATTGTATTAGAAAGAAATGGTATAGTACCAGAAAAAGGAGCAGATTCTATCATGTGTCAATTACCATCTACAGAAAATAATTGTGAAACTGTTGATAAAATGTTTTATCGTGGTGATAAAACTATAAGTTTTAAAGCAGATACATTCCATTACGCTGGTAATTTATTTGTTCATGAAGGCAAACAATTATCAGATCATAACCCAATTTTGGTCAGTTTCACTTATACTTCTTCAGAAGATTTCAAAACTTCAGAATTAATTGGGGGATATCATAGTAATTATTTCAATGATATTGGTAAAATTAATAAAGGTGTTAAAACAACTAAGATCTCACTTAAAGGCGCCAACAGATTAGATTCAGTTGGGTTAACTTTGAGTGATGGTACTAAATTTGTCCATGGTGGGTCAGGTGGTGAAGAAACAACTGTTAATCTGTCCACTGATGAATATTGGACAAAAGCATATTTATGTACTGGTAAAAAGGATGATCATACAAGAATTTTTTATATAAATGGTACTACAACTACTGGTAAAACATTCCAAGCCGGTACTAAGACAAGTGATTGTAAATACTTTGAAGCGCCACAAGGGTATCAAATAACTGGTTATTTTGGTCAAAGTGGTGATAATGTTGATTTGTTAGGTTTCATTTACATAAAGCAATAGATTAAAGTGTATAAATATAAGTTATTTATTTGAAACACAAAACGAGCTTGTAATATCCTAAGCTCTTCTTACTCTTGGTATATAAGGTTCCTCCAAATACTTAATTTCATCATTTGTCAATTGTAAATTGGCACCTTCAACAGCTTCTAAAACTCTTTTTTCAGAACTTAATCCTAAAATTGGAGCTGCTCCTTTGGAAATTGACCATGCAATAGCAACAGCAGCTCTTGTTGAATTTTTCTTTTCAGCCAATTCACCCACTCTATTTATAATAGATCTTTCTGATTCTTGAGATGGATCTGTTTGAGAAATAATATTTGCTGCAGTATTTGTAGTTCTTTGACCATAAGGTGCTTTTTGACGTTCTGTAAGTTCATCTTGATTTGGAATTGGTTTTGCTAAAGCACCAGCTGCTAAGGGAGAATAAGGGATCAAACCAACACCTGTTTTATCTGCAAAATAATTAAGTTCCTGTTCATCTTCTCTATTCAATAAATTATAATAACTTTGCATAGATATAAATTTGTGCCATCCATTCTTTTCAGCAATGAATTGCAACTCAGCAAACTGAACAGCTTTCATCAAGGAAGCACCAATGTATCTTGTATAACCAGCTTCAACAACATCATTCAAAGCCTTAAGTGTTTCCTCCACAGGTGTATTAGGATCAAATCTGTGGATTTGATAAACATCAACATATGTGCCTAACCTCTTAATAGAACCTTCGATAGCATCAAATATGTGTTTTCTTGTCAATCCTTGTGAATTTTGTAGATCAAGCTCTTGTTCAGGTGTTCTCTTATTGAAAACTGAAAAATCAACCAAATCTTCATCCACTGGGAAGTAAACTTTTGTTAAAATCACCACTTTATCCCTTTTGATATTATATTTCTTTAAAAATTTACCTAATAAAACTTCCGACAACCCATTTGAATACACATCTGCAGTGTCAAAAGTTCTAATGCCATGATCATAAGCAGTATTCAAGATCTTAAAGATTTTTTCTTCATCATCCTCGACCCATGGTAACCAGCTTTTTGATCCAAAGGACATACAACCAACGATAACATTTGATATTTTCAGCCCTGATTTACCCAGGTTCTTCCAAGGAACAAATTGTTGAACCTCTGACATTGCCTATAACTGATTGATATAAAATATTGAGAGCCAAGGAGAACGTCTCAAATGATCTTGTTCTGTATTTATATAGCATCAGCCTCCAAGGGTTATCTGATATTTATCGGTATTGGAAACATGTACAGGTCCGCAAAATCCAAACTACAAAGTTGAAATTATTAAATCAAAACGCGCATATAGAATTACTATAAAGGGACATCAAGTCCGCATCTAACCAATATGAATAAATTATAATGGTTAGCTTTTTAACGAGCATAATCAAAGAAATTAAGCAAATGCTGATTGCTGTTGGTGGAAAAAGATTAATTATCATCAAAAGTGATATCGAAATCCCAATAGAAAGTGGTATATTGTGGATAAGTTTCATTGACACCACATGCTTCAACATAAGTGGTATTACCTAGTCTTTCATCCAAGTTTTTTTTGTAACCGTCTAATGAACAACTAAAACCAGGACCAGATTGACATCCAGGAATTGGAATAACAGCATCATTAGCTATCAATCTAACAAAATCTTCAGTTTCATTTGTGAAAACATCTTTACAACTTAATTTTTCAGTACTTAATCTACCACCCATTGGAATTATTTCTGAAGAGCGGAAAATTGAACCAAATTCAATTTCTTCAACTGATAAATCATAATCTGGCTCAAAAATACCTAATGCAGTGGTATATGTTAATAAATCACTATCATGAGAAAATGAAAAAGTTAAATTGTATGGATATTCTTTACCTTGTTTTAATAAAGTATAAGTATTATTAGCAAAAACATGACCCAATGGAGTTGATAAGTCATAACCAGGACCATTTTTATAATAAAATTCTAAATCTTTTGAATAAGCCCAATTTAATAATTCTTCTTGTGTGAAAATTTCGCAAACTGCTGATTCACCACGAACATTTAATTCAAATCCACAATAACCTAATAAGTTATAAACATCATCGCCACTAATGTTGAAACCCCGGGAAGCATTGTTTAATCTGATTGCTGCTCTTTCAAGATATTCAGATGAAAATTGACTAGTTAACGCATCATTGAAAGAACCATTATAGTTAACACAAGCATCATGTGTTGTTAATGTGTTAGCACCTTGAGTTTCATTCTCTGGGATAATTTGAATAGAAGCTAAATTTGTATAATTATGAGCAAAAAACCCTTGAGCGAAAGCTCTAGCACTTTCAACAACTCTTTCTTGACCTGAAACGAAAACAGGATGAACAGTTTCACCATCAAATAAATGATCATATTTAGCTCTAAATTCAGCACCAAAGGAATTTAAATCAGCTAAACCTGAATAATACCCTTTATAAGATTCAAATTCCAAATAAGAATCATCTTCAACGAAAAATTCATAATCTTTAATGAATGCCAATGGACCTTTAAAATCTTCAACTCCAGCATTCTTTAATTTTGTAAGAATGCTCTTTTGTGCTTTACCAGTACCTTTTGTTGGATAACGTTCACCATGTCTCATAAATAAATGTGCTTGAGTAACTTCACATTGTTCTGGAGTTGAAGAATCAATCCCAAACCCTCTATGTGCAATATAAGGACCAGTGGTACCTGTATATCTTAACAATTGGAATTGCTCCAATGAATCTTGTGAATAAGGTTTAGTCTTTGGAGTTCTGACTGATGCGTCAACAACAGCTAAGATTGTTGATAAAATTGATAAACTTAATGTGAATTTCATTTTGAAATATGTTTAAGGGAGATGAAGTTTAAATGATAAACAAGAGATGATTGTGTATAAAAATGTAGATCTTGAGAATTCATGGTGGATTTATACTTTAATTACCATATTTGGTTGGTGATTATATTGGAATGCAACCACTAAAACGTGTGTGATGAAGTATATTGAAGTATCAAATTTTTAATCCCAGAAGTCTGAACTTGAGGTACGCAAAGCAAGACAAGAATAAGCAAAATATGCAGTACAAAACACTTGATGAGGGAGAAAATAATCTAACCAATTGAATCTCAACGGTCAGAAGTACTTAATTAACCGTTTGTTTCTTCAACGCTTCGAAAATTACCTTAAATGGACCCTGTTTGATTTTTTTTCACCCACGTTGATGATTGAAGCATTGAAATATTGAAACCCAACAACGGAATTGATTAGAACTCCAAACTGTGCTTCATTAAACCAATACCATATTCGTAAACTGATAAAGTGAATCTTTATTTAGTGACCAGCAAATCTACTGAATTAATAATCTCCAGATTTCTGTATGCGTTTAATATTATTTGTTAACTGGAAAATACTTTGATCAGATTTTTAAGGTTTCGAGGAATTCGAGAATCGGAAAAACCGTTGACGCTTATCGGTTTTATATTCAATTGTACAAAACAGTACCCTTATTTTAAAAACATTAATTTCTATAGAATATGCACAAGAATATCAAAATCATAAAGGATATATGAATGCTTTATTTTCCCAATCAGTCAAGTCCAAAGCTGCAACATTGACAACGACTTCATTACCTTCTTTATCTTGAATCACACCAACTTTTTCATCTTCATTCATTGCTTCTCTTCTTTTAATATTACGTTTTCTCAAAATGAACCAAATTAAAATACAAATAGCTGGAGCTGCTGTGAAACTTAAAACAAGTTGAATAATCCAAGCAACATAGAAACGTGGAGCACCAACCCATAATTGTGGTGAAATTAAATTACCAACTGAATAACCAGCCATTAATACACCATTTCTTGTAACTTTTTTAGTATAACCTGAACATGATGTGAACCCCCAAGAAATTGTTAAAATCATTGGAAGACCGAAAACTGGTGCAGACATACAAACAACAGCCAAGAGACCAACTTTATTATCCCATGGTAATGCAATAGCTAAAATTGAACCAATAAATGATGGAATAATCCAAATAACATTTGACCAAGCAGACATGTTATCAACTTTTAATAAAATAACTGATGATATTAAACAACAAACAACTGAAAACCCACCTGAAGCAACACTAACTAAAGTGGAATCTAAATTAGAAACACCACCAATACCTGTAAATAATAAATTTTGTTGGAAAGTTAAATTATTTGCTAAATTATAAAATAACATCGCAGTAAAGAATAACCAAGTAATTGGATCTTTTAAACATTCAATAAATTGATATTTTTTGAAAAATTTCTGTTCAATTGCAGATCCAGTTGTTTTTTGAACTCTTCTAATTGTCCAAATTCTTTCTTCTAAAGTTAAAAATTTAGCAGTTGCTGGATTATTTGGATAAAAGAAAAACACTAGGATAGCTAAACAAAATGTCATTGATGCAATAATAATTGTGAAAATTTTCCATAATGCAACTGAACTTTTAATAAACATAACACCATAAGCAATAAATCCAGTTGGAATTGTAACACCAAGACAAGTACTAAAGAAAAGTGGACTTGATGCTGCTTTTTCATTTGCTGTAAGAAATTGAGCTAATGTAACATTTAATAATGGAATAATTGGTGATTCAACAAGACCTAAAAAGAATCTTAAAACTAAAATACCTGAATAATGTAATGCAACACAATTTAAAAATAAAATAATAGTCCATACACAAACCAATATAAATAAAAATCTACCAACTGGTAATTTTAAAATCAAATAATTACCAGGTATTTGCCCCACAAGAAACCCAATATAAAATAATGTATTAATATTATTATATCTTCCTTGATCCAATCCAACATCTTCCCAATAATTGAATAAAGATGCATAAGATAAAACAGCTTTATCCATATAAACCAATAAATCAACCAAAGCAGCAAATGAGATGATGAACCAGCATACTTTTCTTGATAATTTTGCTTCTTGTTGAGGTGTAATTTCAGGTACTTGTGAATCATACTCTTCTTGAAACTTTAAAGTAGCATCAGCATCTTTAGATGTAATTTTTTTATAACCTTGATCAGATTCACTGGTTATCTGGTTGTTTTGTATAGCAAATGGTTCTTTATTAACAGAACTTGAACTTGCAGAGTCAACCATAATTGTATATTATGACAACTAACAGTTAATAGATTTTCCAGATACAAAAAGGATAATCAAATGTAAAATTTCCATTGTGAAAAAAAGTTCAATGCAACGTTTATTCTCTTATAATAGTTAAATCTATACCTAGTATACATCTTATCAATAGGGTGACGGGTGTCATTATTAGTCACAGTGCACAAGAACTTTTTTTTTCACTTTTTTACCGTTATCAAGCATCCAAGATTCAAGGGTGCATAAATTATTTCATCAAGTTTTATTTATATATCCGATAACGGGATGATTATTACACCGCTAGCGGGATGATATAGTGATATAAAGTACGCGAGCATAACGGGTTTATCAGGAATTCAGGGTCCTAGACTGCACCAGGGTTTAAACTTTGACAAAATATATTATATATTGAATAAAAGTAATAAATCTAATTAGTTAGCTCAGTTCCCTGTGTTTTATTCAAATGTGCTTTCACTTCTGGTGGAATATCTCCAGTTTGTGAATTGTATAAAACAATACCATTTTCTCTAGCTATTCTTTCTTCATCTCTTTTATAATAGTATAAGGTGATTAAAGTGACAATAATCAAATAAAAAACAAAAGCTAACGTAGTACCATAACCAACAGTATATCTTGGTGCATCAACAGTTGGCCAAATCAATTTGACAATCCAAACATTGGTTGATTGAGAAATTGAATATAATAAAATGAATGTGATTGCTCTTTCTTGAGGATCTTTTCTTAAAATATCATTACAGAAACTATATATAACTGAAGCAGATGCCCATCCAGCATATAATATTGCAAAACCAAACCATTTTGCGCCCTCTGGTACATCCCAAATCAATAAGATTAAACAAGAAACAAAATTTAAAATAGAAGAGCAAATGATTGCACCTGATCTTGATCTAAATACATCTGCACCACCACAAACCAATGTAATAAGAATGATACCAATTAAAGGAGCAATAATAGATAAATCATTAACTTGTGGAATACTATATCTTTTCAAAGATTTTAACCACAAGATATAACCAGATCCAGCAGTTGTTGAGCTATTCCAACATCCAATACTAAATAAAGTTAAAACATAAAGCTTCCATGTCTTCAATACACGTTTCCAAAGATCTTTATCTAAGAAATTTGGTGGTTTGGCACTTGGTGGTGTTATATTTGCTTTCTTCAATCTTCTTCTAGCTAATCTAATTTCATCATCTGTTAACCAAATTGAATAACATGAATATGGTGTTCCAGGTACAAATAAAAATCCAATTAATGCTAATGGTAATGTACAAACAGCATCAACAATAAACATCCATCTCCAACCTGCTAATCCATTAGCACCATCTAGATTTCTAAACACCGCAGCTTGGAATAAACCTGACGATGCTGCGCCAATCATTTGACCACTGTTGAAAAATTGATAGTTAGTATAATTGATTGAATGAATATGATGAGAATCATACATACTAATAATATATCATTCCTCTTCTTGACAACTCATGAGGTTTATACCATGAACCCTATTTCAAATGGTTAGTAAAATTACTTTATAAACAAATTGAAATCCTACATACCAAAATATAATGAACAGCAGCATAAAATCCAGATTCAAAAGCACCAACAAAGAATCTCATTGCTTGAATTTGACCAACATTTTGAACTTTATAGGAAAATAATGTAAATAACCCCCAACCAGCATCTAATATTGGGAAATATAAATGTAATGGGAATCTTGGAAATAAATACATTGCAGGTATTTGGAAAATAACACTCGAAACATTGAAAACAGTAACGGTATTAACATAGTCATTACCTTGAAAATTTAAATCTTCCTTCATATTGGAAACATAAGCATTTGAAATATTTGAAGAATCTAAAGATTTAACCCAATAAACCATGAAAACATAACCTGCAACTAAGATATCTAATTTAAATAACAGTTTTTTCTCTTCTTTAGAAGTACCTTCTTCAAACCATAACCACCATTTATGTCTTTTAGTTTCATATCTATTATACCTATATTCATATTCATCGAAAAATTTCCACCAAGGTCTATTTGCTTCATCTCTATATTCAACGGGAGTAGAATCATTGTCGGTATCAACAGATAACACCGATGCATCAATATCTAATTTTTGATCATTATTACCAGCGATTTGATCTTTATTTGAAATTTCAGCACCAATATCTTCTGGATAGTCTTCTACATGTCTAAGAGTTGGATACCATTTCAGCAATGAGTCTTTAAATGTCATTTTGATCAATGATTATCATTAGCTTATTCAAACTAGAAAAATTTGCACTTTGAAAAGTTTTATGAAAAGTTTTATAAATTTATAGCAGACCCTGATATCCACAGTATTCAGTTGTCAATTACCGTATGTTGGTATTCACTGTGGCTGTTGGATCATTCCACTGGTATTTGAACAGCACATGAAGCAGAAAGCAGAGCAGCCAGTTGAAAACCACTGATTAATTAGCTTTTCAGGTGCTCTGATGAAACATTCTATGTCTATGAATTTTGATATTGTGCTCTACTTTGATCAAGAGATTTCAAGACAGTTGAAGTTGATGTGATTTGATAAGCTTAAAATTTTGAACGTTTGACACTTTTCCGGATTTTCATACATCGGAAATATGAATGAATGTTTTATACTCATTTCCAGAAACAGTTCAGATTTGAATATTGATCATTTGAGTGTGATGGATTCTATCACTATGCAATGAACCCACAATGCTTCTCACTCGCTCTCTACAAGCATCTCATAGAGCGTGGGTGACTCCATTCCCCCATAAAAGGTCCTTTTCCACTAAATCACAATCACTATACAAGTTCAGACTTAGGCCAAAATTTGATACAAGTATAGTCAGAAAACACTGGGGTTCACATCCAAGACAATATGTTGAAGTGTTTAAATATGATCCTTCATTTCAAGAAACAATAATTGCAGTTCATGGTGGTGGGTGGATTGATTATACTCAACAGGCAACAGATCTAATACATATTCAAAAAGGTTTAAAGTCAAATATCAACATGTTCAGTTTAGAATATAGACTATCCAAACCAAAACATAGTCCGTTAGAAATCTTTGATTCAGATGATTATTATGTTAAGGATCCATATCATTTGATTGATACTCTACAAGGTCTCAAAAATATCCTTGATAATTATAAAGTTTCGAAAATTCATTTATTAGGTCATTCAGTAGGTGGGTTTTTGGTTTTACAAATTCAAGATTTCCAAAGAATTATTCCAGATGCTTTAGAAGAATTAGTTATATGTGGTGAAATAACGAAGGACGAGTCAAAAGTTCAATTAGATTTCATTAATAACTTTGCCCAAAAATATGCACCAAAGATTGATTTGATCAATGTATTTTATCTTGGAGGTATTTATGATGTTAAATTATGTATTGAAAATGCAAATGAATCAAGATGGAACTTTTGCTACATTGATGATGCTTTTGTCTCTAAAACCCATTATCTTCATTCTTCACCTTTAACTACAACATCTAAAGGATCGATATTAGGATCACTGTGTGCTAGACGTGAGCATGTGATAATCAATTGCTTCCATGATGAATATATTGGAAATTATTCACCTTTAAGATTAATGAAATGGTTGAATTCCCAAGGAAAGACAACCCACTTGAAGCTTGGGAGTTACAATAGACATTTTGGAATGTTGAGACATAAAGAAGTACACAAGATCATTGATGATACACTTCATATCAATTATACTGACTAAGTCTTATACCGGTAACCAAAGATCGGTATTTCATTAAATGGTAAATGCGCTCGGAGTCCAAAACATACCTGGTATGACTTTTAATAATCGGAATGATTGTAGAGAAACAATGATATATATAAATATGTTACATTATCATGGTTCATCTTTTTGGATTGAATTTTCTCACTTTCTCATAAAATTCCAAGATGCCTATAAAGAGACACCAATGGGGGTCTCATACTAGACAATATATTGAAGAATTGAAAATTAATCCACAGTCAAAAGATGCAGTTATTACTATTCATGGTGGTGGTTGGGTGAGCCATCAAGAAGCTGCTAAAGATTATTTTGAAATGTCAAATACTGTGGATTTTGATGCTAATTTCTTTGGTGTTGATTATAGATTATCAGCTTCAAGTTTTGAAGGATATGTTTTACCAGATCCAATAGATTCTTATGTTAAGGCTCCATATCATCTGTTAGACATTTTACATGGTATTGAATTCATTTTTGATAATTATGAGATTGAAAGAGTACATTTGATTGGTCATTCAGTTGGTGGTTGCACTGCTTTACAAATTCAAGATTTTGCTTCTTTGATTCCTCATGGTTTACAACAATTAGTTAAACATGGTGTGATTACTGAAAGTGAAGAAAAGAAACAATTGAAATTTGTTGAAGAAACCTTGAAAAAATGGTCAAAAGTTGAATTACTAAATGTTATTTATTTATCGGGTGTTTATGATTTCCCATTAGCTTTATCAAAAGTTGCTTCACTTGGTCCACCAAAAGGAATCTTGGACAATTATATATACATTAATGATGCTTTTGTTTCTGAAGAACATTATACCCAAGGTTGTACCATTACATCTACAATTCTGAATCCTCCATTAGACACTTTGAAAGCAAAGGGGAAACATGTTATTATTCACTCTTTTGAAGATGAGTTTGTTGAGTCTTTTCAACCTTTAGGACTTGCTAATTTTTTTTACAAATTAAATGTACCAGTTGAAGTGTATATCGATGACTTTGATCTGCATCACAAGATCTTGCTAAATGGAAAGGCTTTCAAGATAATTGAGAGAATTTTAAATGATCATTGAGCTATTTATTTAATAGATATCATTAGGTATAATGATTTCGATAATTGTAGGAGAGTTCTTTTGAGATCTTTTACTCTTTCGGTTTACCCCAGATTTTGAATCGGTTATTTCAACCGGATGAATAATATATTACATATCGCAATGATCGACATAAAGATGGATTTTTTTGATATATACTTATAAACTAAAGTAGGTCCTACTATAACCTTGGATAAACCTTATCTTGCGCTTGAACTTAAGTAACATTTGGCATATCTAAAATGGCTGTCAGACACTACTACGGAAATCATCATAGACAATATATCCATGTGTTAGAATATGATCCCAAAGTCAAAAATACAATCATCACAATTCATGGAGGGGGTTGGGTTTCACATTATGAGTTTGCAATTGATTTCTTACCTTTTGCTCAAGGTATCAATTATGAAACGAATGTTTTCAGCATAGACTATAGATTATCAGCTGGTCATCATAGTCCAATTGATATTATAGATCCAGTGGAAGATTACGTTAGAGAACCATATCATTTAATAGATATATTGCATGGCTTCCAATATATTCTTGATAATTTTAACATTGAAAGATTAAGTCTATTAGGACATTCTGTGGGCTCATTTATGACATTACAATTTCAAAACTTCTTGGAAGTTATCCCACCAGGATTATCAGAACTTGTTAAACATGGTATTATCACAGAAGAAGAAGAGAAGAACCAATTGATATTCATCCATGAATTTGCAAATCAATACATACCAAAGCTTGACCTGGTAAATGTGTTTTATGTTTGTGGTGTTTGTGATATCCCTTCAGCTCTTCATACAAGTAGGGAGGTTTTCAAACATGGTGAAAGAGAAGCAAATGGATTCTGCTATATTGAAGATGTCTTTGTTTCCCCAAAGCACTATACAGAATCATCACCCGTGACATCAACTCTTATAAAATCACCATTTTCAATGATAAAATCCAAAGGTAAACATGTTGCTTTCCAAACTGTCCATGACGAGTTTGTTTATTACGATCAACCATTAAGTTTCATTAAATGGTTCAATTCCTTGCAAAAACCACTGGAATTCCACCTTGAAGACTTTGGAAAGCACCACAAGATCTTAACAGACACCAAGTTCTTTTCCATTATTTCCAGAGCTCTAAATGAAACCAAAGACTTATGAGATTCATGTTTGGTGAATATAATTTGTATAATTGATTTTAAGTGATGTCTATGAAAACGAATTCGCGAGTAGCTAAGCTGCCAGAAGCGGAAATTTTAGCACCTATTCACAATTTGCAATTCATCATGAACCTTCATTAATTAATTTTACTTTATGGGTTATCAAACAATACAGTAGTGATATTATAGATGACACAAAAAGGCCACAGTTTGAGTTATTGGAGAGGTATATTGTACGATCTCTACCAAAAGAAGGATTAAATCCTTAAACTATGGCTAGACTTGAGACGTATATAAAAGGGATCAACAATATCATATGTTTATGTTCTATTTCATGAGTGAACATATATACTTGTGATCAATTAAAGAATGCCAAATCCATTGATACTAAGTGTTGCTACAAAAGCTACTTCAACTACTGGTTGGAGAAGTCCAAATGACGAATCTAGATTTTTACCAAATGATATTAATGCGTTAATCAAATTTGCCCAAACTGCTGAAAGAGGAAAGTTTCATAACTTATTTTTCATTGATCATTTGAGTTGGTTTGATGTTTATGGTGATAGCCATGAAGCTAGTGCTCGTTCAGGAGCCAATGCTACAAGAGTGGACCCTTTAATTACCATAAGTGCATTAGCAACCCATACTGAGAATATCGGGTTTGTTGCAACTGCAAGTACCGTTAGTGAACACCCTTATCATTTTGCTAGAAGAATTGCATCCTTGGATCTTCTTACCAAAGGTAGAGTTGGTTGGAACATTGTTGGCTCGTATATTCCAAGTATTGGTAAAAATTTGTTGAATGGTGAACCATTTCCTGATCATGATGATCGTTACTCTAAAACTGAAGAATATTTGGATTCTCTTTATGAATTGTTATTGAGCTCATGGAGAGATGATGCCGTTGTTTATGATAAACAAAATGGAATTTTTGCAGACCCAGATGCCATTAGAGAAATTAATCATGAAGGTAGATTCTTCAAAATTAAAGGACCAGCTATCACTGAACCAACTCCACAAAGATTCCCATTAATTGCACAAGCAGGTAATTCTGAAAGAGGTGTTAAATTTGCAGCAGAAAATGCTGAACTAATTTATATTGGATATGATTCTTTACCAAAGATCAAAGAGATTAGAAGACTAGCAAGTGAACATTTCAATAGAGATCCTCAAAACATTAAATTTATTACTGGTATCTCTCCAGTTTTGGGAAGAACTCATGAAGAGGCTCAAGCAAAATATGAAGCTTTTAAAGAAAAAGTTGACCTTGAAGGAAATTTGGTTTTATTTGGTGGTGTAACTGGGATTGATCTTTCAGGTTATGACTGGGATGATGATGTTGATTTACCAGATAAAACCAATGGTATCAAGTCTGCTTTGGAAAATATCAAGAACAAAAGACAAAAGATTCAAACCAAAAGAGATATTGCAAATAGACATTGGGCTAATTTCCATTATGGAACTGCAAAAGAATTAGCAGATGAAATTGAAAGATTACATAAAGAATTTGGTATTGATGGTGTTAATTTTAGCTTGAATAACTTTCCGGAATCTTTAGACGATCTTGTTGATTTGTTGATTCCAGAATTACAACACAGAGGATTAGCTCAAACTGAATATGCTGTTGAAGGTGGTACATTGAGAGAAAACTTGAACAACAATCCAGGTCAAACTTTCCTTAGTGGTGATCATCCTGCATATAACTTGAGATGGAGATCTGGTGTTTCACAGAAACAGTTTGAAGCAGAGTTAGAACTTTACAATAAGTTGAAAGAAGAAAGAAGAAGAGGTATTGCAAATGATACTGTTAGAGTCTAGAAGTTTCCATAAAGATCACTTGAGCTTCGAATAGAGAAAAAGTTCCGTTTAATTGCGTTTTATTAATGATGTTGTACCTTGATCTGATATATTTTCTCAACCGTAGCTGATATAGTCGGTATTATTGTTCGGCCGAACTTATATGGACTTAATCGGTCTTTGAAGGACGTAGATTATTATATCAATGTGCCATAATGAAAATCATGCGAAGCCTCTTAATAATAATTAGTCAATCGAGCGCAAAGTAACGTGTAATTGTAATTTGTTCTGTGATTTCTTAGAGTTCGAGCCAAATCAATTTTGCGCAGGTACTGCCCTACTATTGAAATTGAGTTTCCTTTGTTCAAAGTTGCTCTATGCTTATTATCCTTTCAAACCTTAACAAAACACTAGCTGGGATGAAAAATTATATAAAGAGTATCAAGTTTCCCTCCAGATGCTGCCTTAATTGTATTCATTAAAGTCACTCAATTGATTATCAAACAATTAATTAAGAATGTCATTCAAACCAGTTAAACACACTTACGGATCCCACCCAAGACAATTTATTGAAGAGTTCAAGTATGATCCTTCTATCAAGGACACAGTCATCACAATCCATGGTGGTGGATGGGTTCGTTATGTTGAAAAGCCAAGTGATTATTTGAAGTTGACTGAAAATTTGGACTTCAAGGCCAATTATTTCAGTCTTGATTATAGACTTTCAGAATCTCATTTATTAAGAGATACTGATGATGAAAACCCAGACAAGTTATATGTCAAGTATCCATTACATTTATTGGATATTTTACAAGGTTTGAAATTGATTTTTGATAACTTTGATATCAAAAAGGTTCATTTCATTGGTCATTCTGTTGGTGCTTTATTTGCTTTACAACTTCAAGATTTTGCTCAATTAGTTCCAATCGGGCTTTCAGAATTGGTTAAACAAAAATACATCACCAAGGATGAAGAAGCTAAACATTTAAAATTTGTTAAAGATTTTGCTGAACAATGGAAAAAAGTTGAGTTAGTCAATGTTATCTATTTATCAGGTGTTTATGATTTACCTCTAGGTCTTAGAAAGACTGCAACTGCATATCCAAGTGATGATCCATTGAATCGTTATGCTTTTGTTTTAGATGCTCATGTTTCTGAAGAACAATTTACTGAAGCTTCAGTTGTTACATCTACTAAAATCAAGGAGCCATTTCAAACAATCAAAGCTACAGGAAAGCATATTATATTACATTCATATACTGATCAATATGTTGTTGAATACCAACCATTAGCTTTGCTTGAATATTTCTTCAAATTGGGCAAACCTATTGAATTTGTCTTGAAAGATTTTGGTCTTCATCATGATATTTTGAAAGATGAGAAGGCATTTAAAATCATTTCTAACTTTTTAAATAGTGATTAATGAGCTTTGTGGCTGATGACATCATGCCAAATTAGCCTCTTTTTGTGTTCTTTCGATGATTGAACAATTTTGTTTTGTGTTTACCTTTTGATCAAGAAATATATCTATAGTTGTTGTCTTTTTTAATTTTTTCAAGACGTAGCAAATGAGTTAAACTTACCATCTAATTGATTGAGTGTATGTCTGAGATTCTTTGTAGTATAGCTTTAAAAAGTATTTCAAATTTTTCATGTTTTGCATACTTCAACCTTTTCGCTATGCTTTTCCTCGAACGGGTCAAGGGTTAAGGGATAAAGATAAGGATCACAATATAATGATCACAATGAAGTGAATAATTTGAAGCTATAAAAGATACACAGAGTCCATGAAAATAGATTTAGATCAACAATGCTACAACTCATTCGATATTATGACATTGACAGCGTCTACTAAACACCCAATAAAGCATATATGGGGGCCTCATTATAAGCAATTTGTCGAGTGCTACAAATATGACCCCGAAGTAAAAGAAACAGTAATCACAATTCATGGAGGTGGCTGGGTAAACCATAGAAGACATCCAAATGATTTTGTTCCATTGGTAGAAAAAGTTGACTTTAAGGCAAACTATTTCAGTGTTGATTACAGAACTTCAGCTTCAATATTGAGTGATTACGGTAGACCTGATTCTTTAGAAACTTATATTAAGGCACCTTTCCATTTAATTGATGTTCTTAAGGGTATCCAATTCATCTTCAACAACTATAAAGTATCTAAATTACATCTCGCTGGACATTCAGTTGGTGCTGCTTTAGTATTTCAAATTCTTGATTTTATACCAATAGTTACCCATGGTTTATCAGAGTTGGTTAAACACAAGATAATCACTAAATCCATCGAACAAGAGAATTTGGACTTTATTCATGATTTTTCAAAAGAATGGTATTCTATAAAACTGTGCAATACTTTCCACTTAGCAGGTATTTATGATCTTCCATTAGCTTTAAAAGAACATGAAGAGTTAGAAAAAAATGGTGATCTGGAATGGACTGAAGGATTCATTTATATACTTGACTCACATGTTTCTAAAGAACATTATTCAGAAACATTACAGACGACCTCATCAATAATCAAAGAGCCGTTCCAGACAGTTAAACCCAAAGGTTTACATGTTGTTCTTCACCCAATAAACGATGAACATATCTTCATATCACAACCTTCAAGCCTCATCAACTGGTTTTACAAGTCAAAACTACCAGTCGATTTCCATTTAAATGACTATGGTTTACATGGGGGACCTTTGAATAACGAAAAAGCCTTTGAACACATCACCAAAGTGCTTAAAGACACTGAAAATGTATAGATCTTTGAATTGAAATAAATCATTATACTGTCTGCCACGATATAGTGTCACTAATATCCCTATTATCCCGCGAATTTCAAACAAGGCCTTGTTCAACAACTACAAGGATCTAATCGGCAGTAAGAAGTGAAAAGAAGTATGTTTGTGCAAAAACTAAAGAGGATAAAGTATATTTGAAAATGTTGATTTTGTCTCTCTTCAACCATATCTCAAAGTACCTTTTAAATCTAGGTTTCACATCATCCTCAAAGCAAGTGTCATAAATGATTCACTTGGGAAGAAATTTAACATTATGTATGATTCTAATCAGTTCAAACTTTCTCGCAGTTTCAGGTCAAATAAAACCAATTGCTATATTAAATGCCGGTTGGAAATATGATATTACAAAGGATATAGCTAAAGATCCATCAAATACTTTACAATCACCCACGAAGGCGTATTTGGAAATATCTGATGACAAAATTTATCATGAGTTGAATAGCAATATCAATTTTGTTGGAGGTGCTACACCTTGGGTATCTGTACTTTTATATCTTTTAACTGCTATATCTCAAATTATCGCTAATAGGAAATTGGAACAATCTTGTGGATATGGTCATAGATCTATACAAGGTGTAAGGTATGCTTATTCAACTAAAGGTTATGGTTGTAAAAATCCAAATAATTTAGATAAATCAGGATCTGATATGGAGAATGTTGTTGAATTATTACACCGGTCAATATTCCACTATGATATTTTAGAGCAGAATGAACAAGTTCTTTGTATTTCAATAAGTCCACCAGATACAGAATGGACTGGATGGTTAGCTATTGGGCCTTCAAAAAGTTGGAACAATAATATCTGGTGTGGTCCAAGTGATAAACATGATGCAAAAGGTAACAGAGATGATGTGAATGAACAAGAAAAAAATCATTTTGAGATCCAAAGATTCGTAACAGATAAAGATCTTAATAAAGATGGTGTATCGTTTGAGTATGACGAAGGTGTTTTGTTTTTAAGTAATGATCAAGAAGATGGTTCGAATGATTTGTTATTTTGGTAATTTGGTGAATGGGCTATTTTGCATTCTTGGATGCTTTCATAAGTATGTATTTTATATTGTATAAATTCTAATAATTAATTGCTTGTTTTTCATATTAAATTATTCTTTATAATACTATCTTTTCATTTTTCCGAATGTGTCTCTCATTTTTCCGATGGTATTGAAAAAATCCAAAAAAAAATATAAGCAGATCAGCTTCTCGAGATTTGAATTATTGTTACCAACAAAAAAAATAATCCATCAATATGACATTAAACTATTATACAGAACTATTATCAAGAATAAGGAGTCTGTCAATCGTCTTGGAGGAAGAGGACTCTTCAAAAACCCCTGAAATTATCACAATATCTCAAGTTGATTCTAAATTGATCAAACTCTTAATGAAAGATTATGATTCACCATTTTACATTCCTTTACCATCAGATGTACCACAAATACCCAATATCACACAATGTATTTTAAAAAGAGGCAATATAATAAGTATAAGGTTACCTCTGGCCGATATCAAATTGGATAGATCAACAAATCAATCCATGACTATGTCAACAAATTATAAATGGAATTCAACATATCTTAAAAGGAAAATCGGGAAATATTCATTCAATTGTATTAAATGTGATTACAAATTATTAAATTCAAATGATATAGAGACTGTTTTAGATATGCCTTCTTCATTGTGGGCTGAAATGATGGATTTCTGGCATTGTCATAAACCAGAGACTGATGATTCACCACTAGTTTTAGATAAATTTAAACAGTTTAAACCCAAACAAAATGGAATTTTAACTGGACCTTTTTATATCGCAATCAATTTTGAAGATGATAATCATAAACTTATCAAGGATGAATTTAAATTGAAATGTAAGAATTGTGAAACTTTTATTGGTGAATCATGTGAGGATCCCAAAAATAAAGAAAATTTAGATCGTTTATTTTATTGGAATCTAAAATTGTCACATAACAAAGGGAATGAGATATATAAACCATATTATCAAACAATGGAAACTATATTAGAGAATGTTAATGGAAGTGCTACTCGAATCATTGAATTCAAAAATATTGAAGAGACTAAATCCATACTTATTTGGGTCTTTAATATCGGACTTGATGTTGTTGTGAAGGATATTGGAATTTTGAAAAACAGTATGAAGCTATATTATACCAAAGATCCAAAAGAAATCGAGGAAGAGAGAACAAATAGAGGTGAAATTGAAATTGTCGACACTGAAGATTTCATTTTAGATGCTACAATTGAGAGATTATCAGAGATCAATGCTAAACTTCCGAAATCGATACGGTCAATGGGGAAGCACTGGAAATTAGCCTTTCTTTCGAAAGACGAAGAGAGTACATAATTTATTGAATAGAATAGACATAAAACAATCTTCAAAAATACAAAATTGACAAACCATCGTCTTCGCTGTGGATTACATGTAGAATAGTATTAAGCGTTTCTTCACAGGGCTGCGTAACGTTCGGGAAAATGACATAATTTTCACGGAAATTTCAACACTTTTCTTTGAATCATCTTTTATACCCTTCAAACTAATATTCAATTGAACATTGAAATCTCATACAAAATGGCCAAATCAGTCAATCTTGCTATCATTGGTAAGTTAACAACAACTTGAAACACATTGGAATGAAAATCTAACATTAATAATTCCAGGTACCGGTGTTGTCGGTTCTTCTTTCCTTAACCAACTTCAAGCTTTAAAATCACAAATTACTTATAATGTTATTTTAATTGCCAGAGGTAAAGGTTCAGTCATTTCAAAAGACTATAAACCATTAGACATCTCTAACTGGAAACAATTAACTGAAAATTTGACCGATAAAAACTTATCAACTGAAGGTTTAGTTGAATATCTAACTAAATCTCCATTACCAACTATTTTAGTTGATAACACTTCAGATGGTACAATTTCTTCTTCATATGCTGAGTTAGTTAAAAATGGTATTTCAATTGCTACTCCAAATAAAAAAGGTTTCTCAAGTGATTTGAAATCATGGAAAGAATTATTCACAAATGCTCAAGGTGAAAATGCTGGTTTAGTTTATCATGAAGCCACTGTTGGTGCTGGTTTACCAATCATTGGTACTATTAATGATTTAGTTGGTACTGGAGATGAAGTTGAAAAAATTGAAGGTATTTTCTCAGGTACTTTATCTTATATTTTCAATGAATATTCAACTGCTGATCCAAAAGATGTTAAATTTTCAGATATTGTTAAAGTTGCCAAAGAATTAGGTTATACCGAACCAGATCCAAGAGATGATTTAAATGGGTTAGATGTTGCTAGAAAAGTTACCATTGTTGCTAGATTATCAGGTTCTGAAGTTGAATCACCAACTTCATTCCCAGTTCAATCATTAATTCCAAAAGATTTAGAATCTGTTGAATCAGCTTCAGGATTTTTAGAAAAATTACCAAATTATGATCATGAATTACAAAACTTAAAAGATGAAGCTGCTAAAGAAAATAAAGTTTTAAGATTTGTTGGTAAAGTTGATATTCCAAATAAACTTGTTTCAGTTGGTGTTGAAAAATACGATTATTCTCATCCATTTGCTTCATTAAAAGGTTCTGATAATGTTATTTCAATTAAGACAAAACGTTATCAAAATCCATTAATTGTTCAAGGTGCAGGTGCAGGTGCAGATGTTACTGCTGCAGGTGTTTTAGCTGATACTATTAAGATTGCTCAAAGAATTGCCAAATAGGTTATACTCTGAAAATATATGCACTTGAGTACTTTGTTATGTGTTTGTAGTAAAATCTACAGCAAGATTTAATATAGCTATTTTAGCTGTGAATACCAGATAAACTTAGCAAATAAAATAAATCACATCAATCATAATAAATAATAAATCAGAATAAATAAATAAATAATAAATAAAGGTAAATATCTGCTATTCGTTGACATGTGATCAAACAGTGTAATTATACAACCAAGCTTTCAACATTTATATTTGAAAAATGGTGATTTATCACCCATTCTGTAAAATTCTTCATCTGTTGTGTCATCATATTTACCATTTGAAAGATCCTTTTCACGTTTCTTATTGATTCGTTTATAATTAAGGACCAAGACAGTAGATGAAACAATACCCATAGCTGCAAACCCCAATGATAAACCATGACCCATTGTATAAGCACCAGTTTTATAAAAATTTGAAGAGAATGCACCACCAAAATTACCAATTCCAATTTGAATCGCCATAGCAATAGCTCTTTTCCTTGAATTTGCTAAATTATTTGCACACCATGTGGTACAACCTGGGAATGAACTATAAAGCCCCAAAACTGCTAAAAAGCAACCAGCATAGATAACACCAGGAGTTCCAGTTTCTTGACCGACAATATTCATGATGAAACCAATAATAACCAATAGCAAATTTCCACAGATAAACAATGATCTTATACTAAATTTATCAGAGAAATAACCTTGAATAATAGCACTAATGGATGCAGTAATATAAATTGGAATTGTCATTAACTGAGCTCTTGAACTTGAATATCCCATATTTTTAACAACACTTGGTAAAAACAATGCAACTGCATAAGTTGGAACACAAATTGCAAAAAAATTCAAAATATGGAAATAAATTTGCCAATCTTTTACTGATGTGAAGAAAGCTTGTTTCATTGTAATATCATGTTCTTTTTCATTGAATATTCCAAGATCTGGTGCAAATCTTCTTGATGATGTAGTAGACTCAGAATGAACTTCAATTTCATCATTTTTAATTGTATTATCATTTGCTAATCTCCACAAAACAAATTTACGTTCTCTTGGTGTTAGGAATTTAGCAGTATCAGGATAATCTGGCATAATGAAATAAACAACGAAAGCAACAATCACAGTTAATAAACCTTCCAAAATGAAAATCCATCTCCAGCCTTCATAACCACCCGTACCATGCATTTTGGCAATTGCAAAAGCTAATAAACCTGAAAAGGCACCTGCAATTGAAGCTGCACTATAAAACATAGCTTGTCTAAGTTGTAATTCAGATCTCAAGTAATAAATACTCAATCCATATGAAATACCTGGAAACAACCCTGATTCAAATACACCCAAAAATAATCTTGTTACTAATAATCCATGATAACCTTTAACTGTACCCATAGTAACCATAATTATACCCCAAATCAACATGATTGTTGGTAAATAAATTGATTGTTTCCCGATTTTCTTCAACAAAATGTTTGAAGGAACTTCAAATAGGGCATAAGGAATGAAAAACATGGTTAAACAGATATTATATTGATTATCAGTCAACCCTAAATCCTCAGTTAAACCTTCAATTTTAGCATTACCAATATTGCCACGATCCAAGTATGCTAAAAGATACAAGACAGAGACGATTGGTAAAAGGTGCCAATCAATCTTTTTCAACACGGCTTTCTCATCAACATCAGAGAAATCTTCAGGTGATTTTTCATCTTCAAAAACACTATAATCATTTGTGGTGGCGATAATATCTCCTCTATTTACATCATAAATGAATGAACCGCGATCTAATTCTTCTGGTTTGGTGATGCTTTTATTGGAGCTGGAAGTCATGGAGTATATT
This sequence comes from Hansenula ciferrii, assembly GCF_000313485.1. Taxonomy (NCBI): domain Eukaryota; kingdom Fungi; phylum Ascomycota; class Saccharomycetes; order Phaffomycetales; family Wickerhamomycetaceae; genus Hansenula; species Hansenula ciferrii. The sequence continues at coordinate 10,159 of NW_011887592.1, read as the reverse complement.
AAATAGCAGCAGTATAATAACAATCAATTGAGATCAGGAGCGACATTGGGAGGGAAAGTAAGAAACAAGAATCAAAAATTCATGGATCCAGCGCTGTATTTATACATATCTAAATCCCCCTCTAAGCTTAAATAATTCTGTCAAAACAATCGTGATGTTTGAAACTTGTAAACAAAGATAAAAAATTGATAAGAGGAGAAGGAAATTGAAATTCATATTGTTTAGGATGACGTAATATAAGCAAAAATTAATTTTAAAGGGTCCAGGCTCAAGCCATACTGATATATACACCGAATATGCGTAAGTGTAGACACCGGAAAGCGAATAAAGTATATACAATTATTCAAACATAAAATAAATAATTAGTTCATTAAATTAATCATGACAGTGTTAGATCATCTTGAATTGGACTTAATACTGCACTATCTACTTGACCCCTAGAGACCCAACTGTTTTTGGCTTTGAGAAATACTTCTTTCAATCTAGAAGAATCAAGACATGTTGCCCTGAATTCTAGCATGATCTTTTGAGAATCCAAAAAGAAGCTTGGTGCTTGTTGTTGAGAGCTAACATTTCCCACATTTACACGAGCTAAATGTCTGTTATTTGGTGCTAAAAATAAATCACCTGTATCTCTAATCTCTGCAATATATGCACCAGTCTTATGAATATATTGTGCATATTTAAATTGTGGTTTACCCCATGAATATAAAACTTCCAATTCTTCTTCAGTTTTAAAAAATAATGAAGCCCTATTATCTAATAAAAACCCAGAATACTCTAGCAAGTAAATATGATAGTAAAACTTATGCCTGGAAATAATATCAGAAACGTTAAACTCTTTATCTTCCCATGGATTTAGAGCTAATTTAATATCAACAAATGAATGAAATGGACTTAATCTTGGAATTTCACACAATTCATTCCATGGTGTCTCAACTAATTTCAAACCATATCTTTCACACATTCTAGACCAACCATTGATTGTATCATCAATCAACTTGGGTGTAGCTGTTAACCATTCAACTCTAACATGGAAACAATGATTTGGATTATGAACAGTATCATAATGAACTGTAATTACTTCCCTTTTATATGATTTCCTACTTGGATCAATATCAAATTTAAGCATTTTACTCAAAACATAAGTTTTTTTACTACCATTTCCAACCAATTCTGAAGCTTCTGATTTAGTTTTCTTCATAGATGTATTATCCCCAGGTCCACTTTGTGGTGCTATAACAGGTGTAATTGCAGATATTTTGGAGTTCTTGGAACCGATTGAATTACCTCTTGAACGTGTCTTTAATGTTTCATTTATAGAATCTGGTTTAGAAACAAATTCTTCAATAATTTGATAAAAATAATGACCATCCAAAAATCTATGACGTTTCTCAACATGAGCAAATAAACCTTGGTCTAATAAGAAATTACCATACTCAACAGCTTCTTCTCTTGTATTAATATCTTCAAAGTTTTCAATCAACCAACTAACCAATTCAAGACCCAAGAAACAATTAGAATGAACTTTCCAATGCCATCTTCTATCTATAAGTTTAATACCTTTAGATCCTTGAATTTCTTGTATCAATTGATTTGTAGGAATCTCTTTGGTTAAGACCTGTGTTCCAACAGAGTTTTGTCTTACTGAACCATCATCCATTACAATATTTTGATCTTTTAAAAATGAAACCAAATTACCAGTATAGAAATTAATTTCAGGGAAAATTTCCTCTTTTTTAGATTTTTTTCTAATCGAATTATTATCAGGTGAAAATGTTCCACGATGTAATGTTGAAATTAATTTACGTAGACCTTCAACTCTTGTTTCTTCTTCACTTAGTTGTTCTGGTTTATCATTATTATGAGATGTTGTTAAGTAAGTACTTTTTGGAACTTCAGTTGGTAAAAGTACAAATTTCACCCTATTCATAAGCTTATTATCTTTAATAACATCATCATCATAACCGGCTAATAACTGATCATATTGATTCCAATTATTCAATCTAGGTTTAGCGACATTTGGATCTGGTTCATAACGACCAAATCCAAGTTGATATCTTGTTTTGATTAAAACATTCTTAGCAACATCTCTAAACATGTTTTCATTATGGATTCTATTATATCTTTGAACATTCACAAGACCATTATAATCACATGAAATTCTATGGATCTCTTCATCAAGAGACATATATATTCTTAAACCATTAAAATTGGATTTTGGCAAATATTTCATCAATAGTGAAGCATTACCTTCTGATTGTCTCTTATTTTCAATTTTATCAACTCTTGAGCCATAACAAATTTGAAATCCCAATACTAATCTTAAATGAATCATATCTCTCATCAAGTCATTTGAGTTCATAAACTTTTCATGCTCAGGACTCAGTGAAATAGAGTGCGTTTGAAATGTGAAATTATTTTCAAAGTCATCAACAGTTGGAAATAAAGGCGTTGATATAGGTAGCTCTGAGGGTGATACCAATGATCTCCACTTGATTTTTCTTCTTTTGACATTTTTAGGGAAAACATCTTGCCATTTACCAACACTAAGAGTTTTCAATTTGTGAATATTTATACTTTGCGAAGGATTACCAATCTCCGTCCACATGACAGTTTTCAAAGTATCAGCTGCAGTTATTTTTTCCTTTTGTGGTGTATTGGAAGTTTCTGAAATAGGAGAGCTTGAAAGACCTTGAGATTTTTGTGCTTGATTACTGGATGTTCTAAAATTATTTGATGATGCTGATAATGGTCTTGAAATAGGAATTCTTTTTGGTGTTGGTGGTCTAGAAAATAATGATGATGTATCTCCACCAGTTGATCTTTTACTACTATCTCTTGATTCAGTTTTACCAATCTGTTGTAATGAGCTAACAGCACTTCTTGATACACTGAATGTTGGTTCTGCTGTAGTAATAGGCTCTGATTTTGTAGCAGAAGCATTTGTAATCTTCCAGAAAAGTGTTGAATCCTTTCTTTTTGGTTGTAAGCTTCTCATACTATTATTTTGTGTCAACTCGGGACGCTGAGCAGAATCTGCACTGAAAATGTTATTATCATAATCATCCATTAAATCAACAATTGAATTGATTTGTGATTTCACAACAGGATTTAAATGTTCCACTGTTACTGCACTTAACTCATTTTCCATGATACCCATCATCTGTAATTCGTAAATCTTAGTCTTTGGTATCCATTGACTCTCTCTAGAACTTCTATCACTCCAAAAGGAAATATCAATCCAGCCAGGAACACAATGATGTAAATTCCCATATTTATCTCTATACCTAAATAACGGGGTAACATGTAAAGCAGGTTGAGCTAAACAAATAATATCCACGGATATTTCAGTATTCAGCAATCTTTTACCGGTTTCAAGTAAGTCATCATATTCAACATCATAAATACCATTACCAGGACTAATAACTATGAAATGTGTTGTTGTATGTCTTAGATCAGGATCTCTAAATCTATCAATGACAAGAGTTGTTGATAAGTTAATTGTATTAAGTATATCAGCTTTTATTATAGGTAAAAATCTACTTCTTGATGATTTATCTTGTTTTAATTGATGTTCCATGACATATTTTTTAAAATTTGCAAATTCGTAACGTAATGAAATCATAATTTCATTCCAATGAACGATATTAACTTGATCAACCACTACTCTGTAAAAATCTCTTGAATTTTTAGCACATTCACCATCTTTCAGGTCAAGCCATGAATTTTCTGATGAGTCAACATTTGCAACAAATACAATTGTTATCAAATGATGTGTACCTTCTTCTCTCCATTTTTTGAAAATCTTTGGAAACAAAGAGTTAACAACTTTATGATACATCAATTCACCATCTTCTTCAAAATGATACATTTCCTCTGTGATTTGGATTAAAAATACCAGCTTAGCAGATTCTGATCTGAAAATAACTTTTGTGTTATCACCAATATAACCTGAAAATAATTTTTTACCATCATTATATAAGGCATTAACATTACACCGTACACCCTCGAAAAATGATAGCCTTTGATTTTTGTAAGCACAAGTCCCCACCATCAGTGAAGCAATTTCCCACATATCACCTCTTGTCAGTGAAATATCTCTGATATGAAGTTCTACTAAATCTAACTCAACTTGTTGTTTATCCTTCAATTTAACAGTAACTGGACTTCTTGATGATATATCTAATAAATTTTGTAATGTACCTGACAAAATTGACACTTGAAAATTTTTAGAACGTCTAATCATTTCATCGTTCATATTTTTCACAATAAATAACAATTTTTTCTTGTTTTCTCCACTTGTAATCAATTCTGCAACATCACCTTCTTTAGCACCTGGTAAAGATTGAACATCTATGCACACAGCATCAGTTGAAGATCTTGTATCATGAAACCCTGCAGCCAAGGGCACAGGCTGATCAAAGTATGAAGGGCCTATACTTGGAGTATGAACACTTTGACGTCTTTGATTTCTGAATTCATTTGACCTTTCACTTGAACGATGCTTCAAGTTATCACTTTCAATCGTAAGTACATTATTCCCGCCTCTTTTAACGGTTCTCAAAGTCAATTCACCCGAGTGCATTCGACTCATCCTCAACAAAATGTTATTCAAGGCCTAAACTCCACCAAACGACGCTCTAGTGCTCTGATATCACAAAACAATCTTCAAAGCATTTTGTTTATATGATGATGTTATTCATCAAATATGCTGAAAGGGCCAAAAACCAAAATCGGTTGGAGACACACAGAATTGATTTCCGCGAATTCTTGTTGATATTTTCAAAAATCTAATAAACCGCCACCGAAATTGGAACTGAATCCATCAACATCAAACATCAAACATCAACGAAACCAGACAATTGTATTCCATTGTCTTATATTCTCAGAGGAATATCAACAAAAGAAGAAAACTAACAGTTCACAATGGTGTTGGAAGCTACTATGATTGTCATTGACAACTCAGAATTCACCAGAAATGGGGATTATTTGACCAATAGATTCGAAGCACAATTAGATGGTGTTGATTTAATATTTCATGCAAAGACCAATTCAAATCCTGAAAACACTGTTGGGCTATTGGCTTCAGGTGGTGATGGTCCTCAAATCTTATCAACATTGACTGCTGATTTTGGTAAACTTCTAAGTGGTATCCATGAAACCAAAATTCATGGCTCATTACATTTTGCAACTAGTATTCAAGTTGCTGCATTAGCTTTAAAACATCGTCAAAATAAAGTTCAACATCAAAGAATTATTGCATTTGTTGGTTCTCCAATTAAAGAATCTGAAAAAGAATTGGAAAAATTAGCTAAAAAAATGAAGAAGAATAATATTGCCATAGATTTTATTAATTATGGTGAAGAAAGTGTCAATACATCAAAATTAGAAAAATTCATTTCAATAGTAAATTCTCATGATAATAGTCATTTAGTAACAGCACCACCAAGTGATAGATTACTTTATGAAGTGATAGGATCATCTCCAATCATTGTTGGTGAAGATGATGCATTTGGAGGCCAAGGAGGTTCTGGTGATGTTGGCGGTGATGGATTTGATTTTGGTGCTGATCCAAATATGGATCCAGATTTAGCCTTAGCATTACGTTTATCATTAGAAGAAGAACAAGCAAGACAAGCTAGAGAACAACAACAAAGAGATCAACCAGAAACTTTAGAAAGTATTAATGAAACCACTACTGGAGATAATGGTGATTCAAATGAAAATAACAATAATAATGATGGTGATACGAATATGGAAGATGCTAAATAGATTTTTGTTTTTATAAAATACACAAGATTTTCAAAGTTATGAATAAGATCAATGTAGGATTTAGGTATTTAGTTGTACAACGGTAGGCCTTTTTGATTTTGTTCTACAAAAAACAATTAAATTCATATCATATAATTGGCATTAAAATTATTAAAAGCAAGAAAACAATGATCATATTATATACTATAATTATAACCAGGTATATTTGTCCATGAAATCAATTCATAAGTTTTGTGATATATACTAAATTCAATTTAGATATTAATTAAACAGTTTCATTTTTAGCTGGAACATGTTCAACAATTTCCTTTTCATTACCAGAAGTTTGATCAGATTGAATTAAACCACCTTCATTATGTTGAACAGACAATTTTTCTTCCAATTGTTTATCAGATAATAATGGAACTCTTGGTTGCCATGAACCAGATCTCCAAGCTGGAACTTTATCTTCCCAAATTTGAGCAATTTCTTCCAATCTTCTACCTCTAGTTTCTGGGAATCCAAAGAAAACATGAACAAACATACAAGCACAAAATGTTGCATAAATACAATAAGTTTTCCATGTAATATTTTTAAAAGCTGATGGAGTAAACATTGCAATTGCAAAATTGAAAATCCAATTAGCAGAAGTAGCTAAAGCAGTACCTCTTTGTCTTGAAACATTATCACCCCACATTTCAGAAACATATAACCAAATACCAACACCCCATGAAGTAGCAAAAGAACAAACAAATAAATAACAACAAGCAATAACACCTTTAGCAGCACCACCTTCAGATTTTGGAATTCTAATTTTAACAGTATCAGAACCATTATAATTTGCAATTGGTTCAGAATAAGTTGCTAATAAACCAGCAACAGCAAATTGGAAAGCCATCATAGCAGCAGCACCAAATAATAAAACTGGTCTTCTACCTAATTTATCCAAGAAATATAAAGCAGGAACAGTGGTACAAGTGTTTAAAACATATTGAATTGATGAAGCAACTAAATTAGCATCACCTGAATAACCAGCCATTTCAAAAATATAAACGATATAATACATCATAACATTCATACCAGTTAATTGTTGCCAAATTTGAGCAAAAATTGCAGTAAAAGTTCTTTGAATATATTTTTTTTTAAATAAATCACCATAAGTGAAATCTTTAACATGTTCATCAATTAATAATTGTTCTTTAATTTCAGAAATTTCAATTTGAACATCAGCATCTTCACGATTACCTTTAGCTTGAATATTTGCAACAATAGTTTCACATTCATCCCATAAACCATTTTTAGCTAACCATCTTGGAGATTCTGGAATGAAAAAAACACCAATAAATAATAACAAACCTGGAACAATTTGAATACCCCAAGCAATTCTAAATGAAGCAGTACCATCAATTTTACCACAACCAAAACAGATATAAAACATAATCAAGATACCTAAAGTAACAGAAAATTGAAATAACCCACCAATAAAACCTCTAATTTTTCTTGGAGCTAATTCAGAACCATAAATTGGAGCAACTGAAGAACCAAATCCAACACCAAAACCTGAAATAATACGACCAATAATCAATTGTGCAACATTTTGAGATGATGATTGAATTGCAGCACCAACACACCAAAAGAATGCACAACATAATAAAGCAGCTCTTCTACCAAAAGGTTCAGAGACAAATGAAGAAGCTAAAGAACCGAAAAAGGAACCTAATGACATTGCAGCAGTGATAAAACCTTGTAAATCAGAATCTGGTGAATTGAAAAATTTCAAATAAGATTTATGAGAAAGGAAAGCACTCATGGACGATATATCCACACCAAACTATAGTATTGTTAGTATTGATTTCAAAATGAATTTAAATTGAAGTACACTCACCATTAAACCTGATATACATGAAATCATACAAATAACCACAACATTTGTTAAATTTGGGAACGCATCTAAGAAAGTTCTAAGTCTTAAAGCAGGCCCGTAGGCTTTTGATTCAATACCCATATTGTTGATGAATAAGAAATATAATACTTTGTTTTTATGAAGAAGGTAAACAAAGTAATATAACTGATGTACAACAAATTAGAGGATTTTCATCGATTTAAATACGCGTACAAGGTGAAAGATTATTACATGATTATAATTTATTATAAACTGGGGTGACTTGCCCAAAAATAATATAAAGTAAGAGTATTTACGTTTCATGCAACGCGGAGTAACAGATTTTCCAGCTATTTTAACTCTTTTTTAGGTAATTTTTAGTTAGATCAATACTATTTTACGGACAAAATTGTTTCAAATGATCATTTTCGTAAAAGTAGAACGGGGTACAGCTGGTAAAAAAAACTTTTGTAAAGGCTGGCCATTTAAAGCGATGGTATGTATTTTGATTTACCTAGTGGAGCACCGGAATAATAAAGTTGCTTGAAAAAACACTAGAATTACTTGGTGTCACTTGGCCACCGTTGAACAAGTTGATGTATATATCTAATACTAATAGATGATCCGTGAACCATATTGATATACCCTTTAACTATCAAATTCTTTGTTGATATGTTGTTTTGTGCTTCTTTGGTGTTTTCAACCGCTCGTATTACTTGAGTCATGATTTCATTTGTGGGGTGCTGTTTTTTTAAAAGAAGGGAATTGAAAACTGGTGGCGTAATCAAAATTTGTTGCCTATCGAGTTAGTTTGACCGGGAATGTTTTACCAAATTGTTCCGTGAGCCAATTAAAACAATAAAATTAAATTTTAGCTGGTGATTTTATTGTTTGTATAAGTTTTACTGTTTGTAATGTAGTGTGACGTATTCTTATTTGTCCAGGATGCATCGCTGTCCCGTGTCCATGGCTTGCTGCCGCTTGACGGTTCTAGATTTGGTGATTTTAATGCACTCCAGAATTCAGGTCAAAACCCGGAAGCGCCGAGTATTAAAGGTATAGCTAATATTATTATTGAAGATGCCATATTCTTTAGAGTATTGTTTGGTATTCACTTCCAAGACTATCTTTTGATTCATTAGTCGTATGATGTTTGAAATGTGGAACCATTTGGTATATTAGTCAGTCGACACGTTGTATAGTTACATCTTCATGGCCCATTACTGATCACATTCAGTATACACTATACGTCAATTTAATCATCATAATATAACAATAACATGATATTGTTTCTACAAGTTCATCTAGATATCAACAATCTCATACATTTATTAATTTATAATCTATACAGACATGAATAAACTTAAATCAAGAGTACACACATGATATTCTCATTATAATTCCACTATACAACTTCCTGTTGATGGTTTAGAAACTAAAATAGCATCTGATAATTCATCTTTAGTTAAGTTTGGTAAATGTTTGTTATAATAATTCTTTCTTAATGCTTCAATTAATCCTTCAACTTTATCACTTGTAGTTAAATGAACTATTGAACCACCAAATCCGGCACCTGTAACTCTTGAACCATATGAACCATTTTTAAGTGCAATTGAAACTAATTCATCACATTGTGGTTTAGAATTTTCCATTAAATATTGATTAGATTTTTGTGAAGCTTGAAACAATAATCCAATTTTATTTAAAAATTCTTCAGACGTTTGAGAATCTTCAATTGGTTTAGTATTTGCATCTTCTAAAATTTTCAAAGTATCTAAAACTCTTTTAGAATCTGCTAAAATATGATTTGTTCTTTGATAAATTTTTAATTTTTCATATTTAACTGGGAATTTGAATAAGAATTTTTGTTGAAATTCATCTAAAGTTAATCCAACAGCTGCTGCTGCTTCTTCAGTAGTAAAACCAATCTTTTCCTCTTTGGTAAATAAGTTTTCAATCAATTCTAATAATCCACCTAATCTTTCACTACCAACATATATGTCTTTACCATCCCATTTATCTTTTCCTTTAATTTTTTCAAAATAATCATCTAAAAATCCACGGATTGTACCAGTTTGTAAATTTGAATCAGGTGTTAAGTTAATTTTGAATTTAAATGCTAAAATCTCTGCACTAACTGCAGCTTCAACAGCTCTTAGATTATAATTAACAGGTGCAGTTTCATGTTTATTTGCTTCAACTAATGAATTTGTAACTAAAAAAACAAGATCATTTGGTTTTAAAATTGGTAATGAAAATTGGAAACCTCCTAATTGTGGTTTAAATTGAACTAATAATGCCTTGTTTTTACCACCATAAATTGAAGCACATTGATCCATACCACCTGTATTAACACCAACATAATGTTCAGAAACAACAGTGATTTTTGTTAAATCAGCTTTAGAGATTTGTTTTAAACCATTTGCTCTTAAGACAGCTAATGTAGAGGCAACACAAATTGCAGCAGATGATGATAACCCACCACCAGTTGGAACATTACCATCAAATAATAAATTTAAACCT